>NW_016202611.1:0-158 GCF_001687245.7 Rhagoletis zephyria
CCTTCTCTGCGCACGCAACCGCAATTGTCAATAAAGTACAGAGCCGCAAGAAGGTGCTCAAGTCGGTAGCCGGCAGTACTTGGGGCAAAGACAAAGAAACGTTGCTGGCAACATACAAGGCAATAGGCCGGCCGGTTTTGAACTACGCAGCGCCAGTG
>NW_016202611.1:194-2371 GCF_001687245.7 Rhagoletis zephyria
CGCACTCAAGACAGCGACAGGATGCCTCCTGATGTCGCCCGAACACCATCTTCACGGCGAGGCGCAAATGCTCCCTGTAAAGGAGCACAACATCATGCTCTGCAAGCAGTTCCTGGTCGGGAGCCCCAGAAGTGGCCACCCAAATAGACAGCTGCTTGAAGAGGAGCCCTCGTCTAGGCACGTCAGGAGGCATCTATATGAACTGACCGACTGGCCCTGAACGGCATTCACAGGGAGTCAGTCTCGAGTTATGTAGACTCTAGACCTGTGAATGCCGTTCTAGGCATACCGCCCCCGGACACAGACGAGACGGAGCTTCATCTGCCTCGGGAGACGCGAACGACACTAGCACAACTTCGCTCCGGCTACTGCGGCAGGTTAAACTCCTACCTGAGTAGATTGAATGACGATGTGCCAAATGAGTGTCCGGCATGCGGAGAGACCCCACATGACTCGAAATATCTCTTCGCATGCCCGCAAAATCCGACAACTCTAACGGCCTTGTCCCTGTGGACCAACCCCGCAGAAGCTGCACGCTTCCCAGGGCTGCCGTTAGTTGAACTTGACGACAACGACTGAGATACCAACCGACCTGGGCGGGGTTGTTGTAGCCGCTACAACAACAACAACAGCAATGTACAGCTAAAAATTCCCATTGATTGAATTCCGCACATAGAGACAATGTAAGACGACAAAAATGTTTACTCCATATGTATTTGGCAGATTTCAATGAAATTTGGAATTTAGAGATTTTCATCATCACTGATTTTGAAAATTAAACTAAATTTCCAAAATGGCGAATCCAATATGGCGAAGGATTTCTTAAAAAATGTTTTTATTGTTATGAAGCTTGGTGTCCAGAGATTTTCGTCGTCACTGATTTTGAAATTGATACTTAATTTAAAAAAATCAAAATGGCGGATCCAATATGGTGGATGATTTCCTCAAAAATGTGTAGATTGTTATGAAGCTTGGTATCCAGAGATTTTCGTCGTCACAGATTTCGAAATTGATATTATATTTTCAAAAATTCAAAATGGCGGAGTTTTACTTTTAACACAATGCATTACCATTTTAACCCATTTTGAATTTTGAAAATTTAATTTAAATTTCACGTCACGAAAATCTCTGGATACTAACCTTCATAACAATCTTTACATTCTATAAGATATCTTCCGCCATATTTTATCCGCCATTTTGAATTTCGCAAATTTGATATCAATTTCGAAATGATTGACATCGGAATCCCCTGGATACCAAATTTCATGGAAATCTGTCAAATACATATGGAGTAAACATTTTTATCCTCCTATATTTTCGATTCGTCCCAATAAACGACTTAAGAAAAATATGCTCTATTTAATGAAGGGGGAAAAGTGGGGACGAGTTCGACATATTTTTACATTGGTAGTTTACTGAATTTTCGAACTGTTAAAGAGAAATTTCTGCACTCGTTGGAACTTTTTTTATAATTCTAACTAATATAAAAATTTCAAAATTTTTTCAATAAAAAAGGCAATTTATAAAATAGGTATTATACCCATTTTACAAACAACTATATTATTAACAAAAGTCGCAAAATAAAGTACATAATTAACGCCGCACTTCCCAAGTTGACATAACTATTAGTTGTTATTAAGAATAAAATGACAAGCGCAACTATTTTATCATCGCTTCAAACAAAAAATTATTTAATTCGACGCACGATAGAAAACCCAACTTTGCGCTTCTGCTAAAGCTGCGTTGCGTTAAAAGCCAAAATTTGTGTGTTATATTGTGGACTGGTGTATAAGGAGTATTAGAAAGGTATGTGTGATAAGACTNGTTGCGTTAAAAGCCAAAATTTGTGTGTTATATTGTGGACTGGTGTATAAGGAGTATTAGAAAGGTATGTGTGATAAGACTTTGGTTTTTCTATTTTTGTCGTCGTAATTTGCCACTTTGTCCTTATGTGCACCGGTCTTATGTGATATTTTCTTTCTTAACAATTGCCTTTTTTTTTTTTGATTTTTTTGTACAATCATAACGTGTAAATACAAACCTGTCAACTTTTTCTCTTTATTTAAAGAAACATTTAAAATGTTTAGACAATCGAAAGTTCCTCCATATTCCAGTAAAATGAGTTTTGAACAGGGACCGTAACGGTTATAAGTTTTATTATAAAAATCACTTTTTAA
>NW_016202612.1:0-2371 GCF_001687245.7 Rhagoletis zephyria
ACATGAACTCTTATAAATATGTAAATACTATGCAGTCCTGCCTTGACAGGCATTTAATGCTAAAAGCATACTGCGATTTGTTCAATACAATGATGTGAAATAAAAGCTCTCTCAATCCAATACTGCTTTAAATACGTCCTTGTGATGCAGGGCTTTCTCGTTCGACTTCTTGATATGTATAATACTTTATAAAATTGTGGCGCTTACACTTTTTCTAAATGTTTGGCCGAGCTTTAAAATCACCAGACTTGGAGATATTCTTCGAAAGCATAATGCAGTTGGGGGCGACCGTAAATATTATTCAAACGGAAAACGTTTTAACCCGGTTCGTTCATATTACGCAACTTTTTTGCACTTATAGGATTTCGAAATCGAATAATTTATATTTTCGCTCCACCCTAGTGTGCTAATTTGCAAGTATAATAAATTGCTGTGTTGTAGTCTTGACTTTCTCCTCCGCATTTATTATTCAAATCAATTCGGAGTCCAAATTTACATATCTACATATATCAAGCTATATATTTCGCTTCAGTAAAAAGAACATTTCGAGAAATAATGCGTTCGCCAAAGGTTGCGTTCGTTGGGTCGATTGTTTGACGCGCATCTGGCGCCGTCCTGTTGGAAAGACATGTCTTTTATCAACATTTTATTCAAGATGAGTATTGTGATAAGCCACTGGAGTGACTTTCGGTTGATTCTGTGTTCATTGACGGCAATGATAGTAATTCCTGCATCAGGCCGAGATTTTCTATAAAAAGGATGTGCACTAGGGCGCTTCTTATTTTTAACGTTGACCCACAAAGCAAGACTTCCCCTTGATAGGTTCATTTGGTCATAAAAAAAACTTCCACTATAATTTCCAAACCAGATGATGATATGAAAATGTATTGATTGATACCAAACCCACTTTGCTCTTCTTTACTGAACTACAGGCTATGTTTCCTATTTTATGTAAAATTTTATGAATTAGCGTATGCAAATTTAGGTCTTATGAGGCACTTCTTTCCGTTATCAGATTTGGAAAATTTGTCGCATAACACTTTTTTATGTACTTATATGTACAGCCGTCCAATTGTTGCGCGCAAAGGCGAATCGAGTGATTTCTCTTCAACACCAGCGACGCTCTACAGCTGTAATTGTGTAGTAGAAAGAGTTCGTCAGATGGACAATTATGACGACCGTAAAATGGACGTAACGCACGTGTTCTGACGTTAGTCTCTTCTTGATGCAATCGAAAACCGATCTGAGCACAATTGATAATAGCGCTACCACATCTGACCCATTTTTGACCTTTTAAATGTTATTTGAAAATCAAGCCTCGAAAAAAACTCTCTTAAAACCTCGAAATGCCAGTAAAAATCATAACTTAACCTTTGTAAACAAAAGTAGGCCTTGAGTGAGTAAAATTTTTGGTTGACTTGCACGAACTTGGACATTTGCCGAGTATTTTTCTCCCTGATGACAAGAACTTCGCAGTTGAAAAATACATAAATTTTTAAAACAATCATTTCTACTAGACCCAGTATTTCTTATACGGATATACACTGCCGCCATTGTCTTCCAAGCTGAGATCTACCCTATAGAGAGAGCGGCTAGTCTTTTACTTAGCAGCAGAGCTCCAAAAGACAAAGCCACTATCTTTGGCGACGGCCGGCCAGCACTGAATGTCCCCGGACATAGTAAAATTCAACGGAATGAGCCGGCTGATGATATGGAGAGATAAAGCTCAGATTGGCCACTCTCCGTGTCGATGTTCAGGTGTACAGACAAGGCGCCCAAAGCACTTAGGTTCACGATGGGCGAGATAGCGGAGTTGGAACGGTTGGATCTACTCGGCTTCATTAGGGAGGATAATTCGTTCATTGGAATAATGAATTGAAACTACTCTCTCGAATATGGGTACGTGTCTTCTCCTGATACTCACCATGCACAATTCTGTCTCCGATTGAAAGTATGAAATATTTCACGTATGCCCTCCTAACCTAACCCAACCTGTACCGCGTTTACATGTGGCGGTTTAAAAGGCAACTTTTTGTTGAAAGCAAGAATCGCTTGATGCAAATGGCCTCTCAACGAAGCTCGTTGGCTGCCATCTTTTCATTCAACTATTCGGTTCTAAAATCGCCCCGTATTACAAACATTAGGATATTCGTTTGGCAAGGTATAATGGCATGGGCCGATGTTACTACCTATGGATGCCGGGCCATCAATGCGGAGCTACGGAGCTTGACTAGGGATTTGCTCCAATACTACATACATATGTATATGTATGTACACTTAAGCAACATTTTATCTTCGCACAAATTATCCTCAATACTTACATATGTAGTTCAATTTCCTTGTGATTTCGTAGCTTGGGTGGCTATAAGGC
>NW_016202613.1:0-2371 GCF_001687245.7 Rhagoletis zephyria
CATTTGAATATTTCTCCTTTACTGTTTTTCTTTCCTTTTCCTTTTTTTGCTTTCATTCTATTTTTTCGTGTTCTTCTATCGCATTGCTGCTACAATAGACCAAAATGAGAGAATCTACTTGTGAACTAATTCCCATTTACTGGCATAAGCAATTAAGTACTTAAATAAATTGCATGTGGTTCTCACAGAAGAAAGTGAACGATTAGTGATGCTACTACATACTTACACACTTCCATATGTACATACATACATATGTACCTAAGTATGCGCACAACACGAACCACTGGCATTTAATTATTTAATTAAAAACGGATAGAACCGTATCTTGCGGTAACTGCACATTTTAACTAAGCACAAAGCGATGATTTACGTCGGAAAATAAACAGCGGGGCAAAAAAAAATTATTTATGAAATGAGAGGCAATTTGACTTTTATGCGACTCATATGCGAAACTACTAACTAACTAACTAACTAAGTACTTGCTAACACGCCTTTCAATTTATGAAAATTTTATCTATGCTGAGCACTTTTTTGATGTTCTTTTTGAAATGACTTAAGCACGAAATTCGTGGAGGCGACTGCTTTTTCTTATATACACTTTTTCGTACATACATATGTATGTATGTAGATAGAAATAGGCCGGAATGTTGTACATTACATAGAACGGCCTTTGAGTATCAGCGTTGACTGGTTTTTGTAGTAGCTACAGCTATTTATTACATACATATGTATGTAGGTATAGTAATTATTATATGTATGTATGTTCATATGAGTAGTTTCTTGCTTGAATTTGCACCTATCTAAAAGCTGAAAACTCCAGCTTTATGATTATAAAATGCTGCATAAATTGTGGCAAGCCAGTTGCAGCACACGCCAAACATAAAAACAGTATTTTACGATGAAATGATGAAAGAAATGAAGACATCAGCAAGCATAGTTGAAAGTTTGATTGCGGAAATTGTTTGCTTGCTATTTGGACAGCAAATAATTTTCAAGCAATTATCGAAAGAGGAAAAGCTGTAAACAATTCTAAAATTGTTCACCCGTCGACGGGGAACAGATGAAACCAAGTTTTTTCTGAAGTTTTGGATTGTTACTGGAAAAGTAATTGTTCAGTTTTCCCAGTTTGGCGATTTTAAGCGTTTTTTCCAATTGAAGTTGGTAATTTTGCACAAGGTTTGGAGCTCTGAATTTTGGGGTTTACGTTGTAGAATTAACCATATTTAAAAAGAAATTGCGAAAAATAGAATAATTTAAAAACAGTTGTCCATTTGCAAAAAAATCGCTGCACCTAAACTTTATTGATTGACTGTACATACCTCTACTGAGTGCAATTCTAGAAATTGCTGTGCTAAATTTCTATCGCTAAAAATCTATAAATCAATAAATTAATAATATATGGGCCTAAAAATATGCAACGCGAAAGCGGAAGGGTTTCAGTATAAGATCGTAAGCAAAAGGGATATGTTTCCTTTCATTTAGAGATTTTTAGCGATTGAAATTTATCGTGGCGAGGCTTGACCGAAGGGTTGGTGGTGGGGTATTTCTCGAAGAGATCTCCACCAATTTTAAATTTAGACTTCCAGAGCATTGTAGTGTTTTCTACTACCCGGACTACTGACCTGAGAGAACAGGGATTANGGTGATTGTGATGGTTTCCACATCCCACCTGGTGTTTACCTTCTTGATGACTTCAGTATTTAATCTGTACTCGAAGCAGGTTAGCGTTATGCCGCGTCTCAAGCAGTGTTGACTTCCTTGTCAGCTCATCGGTCATGTAGTTGTCAGGAATGTCCCTGTCTCCAGGGACCCAACAGTCAAAGAGTGTTTTGATGTCAGCAGTTAAGAACCCTTATGAATTCTGTGGGCACGTTGAGCCACCGAGCGGCCTCAATTATGACGTTTGGCTCAGCTTGAAATACGCTAAAATGGTCAGGCAAGCGGAAAGTTGGGTTTAGTGTATTTCACTGCCCACTCTTTCGTTTAGCTTGAAACCATCCGTACATAATGGGTATAGGTCCGTGGCACCTTCCCGTTCGTTCCTCTCTGCGGTTGCTATGGAGAATTTGGAGAATTTGGAGTTTCCAGATCTTTCCGTGCCCGCAACTGAGGTCGCTCCACGGCTACATGGCAGCACTGCAACCGGCCAGAAATCTGCCATAGAGCTTCAATGGTGGAAGATTTACATTACGCACAGATATTTGGTGGGCAGTGCTCCCGTGACTAGCATGGAAGCCAACCTTTGTACCCGCTCCTTCCGTAGGGCCTTCGGCGGTTAGATTCCCCCAAGGGGGTGCCTCTGGTAACATGTTTGGTGATAAAATATTATTGTAACGTAAAATTCAAATTAATAAACCAGCACAACTATGGA
>NW_016202614.1:0-174 GCF_001687245.7 Rhagoletis zephyria
TGCGTTTAAGTATACGTTCTGCGTTCTCGACTAATTTCAGCTTTATTCACAATTAAGTGAAGGTATCTCATTTTGACAAGAATGTTTCCCCTATGGCACCCTGAAATTGTGCATATGGAAACTGTGCATACGACATAATGCATATGAAAAAAACCGAAATAATGCATACGAAAA
>NW_016202614.1:199-2371 GCF_001687245.7 Rhagoletis zephyria
AAGCGTACTAAATTTCTGAAGAACTGCGTACTGCCTTAAGGAAATTTGACTCAAGAAAATTTCTTAGCCATTTCTTGTACGTCATTTTATATGGAGTTTTTGCTTTTCTTAAGAGCTGGATACAAAGCTTAAAGCTGAAATTAGTCAAGAACGTAAACCTACCGGTACGTAAACCCGAGTTAGCTGACACGATCTGTCTTACCAAAGCGCCATGTAAATGAAAACTCAACACCGCAGAATTTTTCTGTAGTTGTAGCCCGTAGCGCAGAAATCTGCGGAATTTAGATTTTTCCGTGTCAGCTGATTTCTCCTTCTTTAGATGGTTGCCACTTCGTCAGTTTTGCAGATGGTAAAAGAGTTATAAGTTCCTATTCGAAATATGTTTAAAATATTTGAAATTTACTATTGAATAAGGTTTTTGTTGAAAACTAAGTAGTTTATATTTAGTTGCAATCTATTATAGCACGAAAAATTGTGGTTGAAAGGGTAAGTTTATGAAAAGCCATTGAAGAGTGGCAACAGTGTAGTAAGCAACACTGAGGGCTCCAGTAATCGACAAAATTCTGCGTATACAGACTGCGTTTAAGTATACGTTCTGCGTTCTCGACTAATTTCAGCTTTATTCACAATTAAGTGAAGGTATCTCATTTTGACAAGAATGTTTCCCCTATGGCACCCTGAAATTGTGCATATGGAAACTGTGCATACGACATAATGCATATGAAAAAAACCGAAATAATGCATACGAAAACAACCGAAATCTTACTAATATTATAAATGTGAAAGTTTGTATGTTTGGATGTTTGGGAAATCATCACGCGGAAACGACTGAACGGATTTGCATGAAATTTTGTACGCAGATAGCTTATGGGCCAGATTGGTTAATAGGCTATTTTTTTAAAAGTTGCCACCTGTTAAAAGTTTAATTTATTTAATATGCGGGAACGACTGAATGGATTTGCATGAAAATTTGCACACAGATAGCTTATGACCTACAGTGGGAAATAGACTAATTTTTTGGAAGAGTTGCCACCTGTTAAAAAAAATTGATTAAATTAATACGCGGAAACGACTAAACGGATTTGCCTGAAATTTTGCACACAGATACCTGTTAGAAAAGTTTAATTCNAATGAACTGATTTGCATGGAGGTTTTCACACAGATAGCCTATGAGCTAGGTTGAAAAATAGGATACTTTTTTTAAGAGTTACCACCTGCTAAAAAAGTTTAATTAAATTACTTCGCGGAAAAGTATGAACGGATTTTTGCGAGCAGATAGCTTTGACCTACAGTGGAGAATAGGCTAATTTTTTGGAAGAGTTGCCACTTGTTAAAAAAAATTTAATTAAGTTAATACGCGGAAACGACTGAACAGATTTGCATGACATTTCGCACAGAAATAGCTTCCCTGACGGAAACAAGTGATTTTTTTTAAATCAACTAATTGAAATACTACTTCAAAACAAATGCAATGAGTAAATGTTTCGAATTTTTATACTCTTTTTGCTCAAAAAAACAATTTGTGTCTTGGAAGTATGAATAAGCATCTGTGAAGTCCAGAACGCAAGCGTATTCAAAGAAACATACTGACTTTAAAGTTGTATAAACCAAATTCATTTTAAAGTAGTTGAAATTAAATGCAGAGTCGGACAGTCGACTTGATGCTTGCACACAATTCAAACTGAACATTTGAAAGCGTGCAAAGATGTTTGCTACAATTGGTCGCAGCCAAAAATGTCCATGTTCAAATCTTATTTAATTTTAAATTTTTAATTTNTTAATACGCGGAAACGACTGAACAGATTTGCATGACATTTCGCACAGAAATAGCTTCCCTGACGGAAACAAGTGATTTTTTTTAACAACTAATTGAAAGACTCCTTTAAAACAAATGCAATGAGTAAATGTTTCGAATTTTTATACTCTTTTTCCTCAAAAAAACAATTTGTGTCTTGGAAGTATGAAAAAGCATCTGTGAAGTCCAGAACGCAAGCGTATTCAAAGAAACATACTGACTTTAAAGTTGTATAAACCAAATTCATTTTAAAGTAGTTGAAATTAAATGCAGAGTCGGACAGTCGACTTGATGCTTGCACACAATTCAAACTGAACATTTGAAAGCGTGCAAAGATGTTTGCTACAATTGGTCGCAGCCAAAAATGTCCATGTTCA
>NW_016202615.1:0-2371 GCF_001687245.7 Rhagoletis zephyria
TGAATTTCAAATTCGGTGTAGTGTACATGAAGCCAGGACAAGAGTGTGACGACGAAATGCTGAGCAATCGTAAGTAGAAAATAAGAAACTATGCAGATACAAAGAGAATAAATTAGCGTTAAGAGCATTTTGCTTAAAGACATTTTAGGTAAAATAAATTATGCAGCATGATTAAGTAGCTTTTCATATGCACGTTTCATTTGTTGATTTATTTTCATATGTACATACGTATATCATAAACCCATGTATGCAATTGCCAACTTTTTTTATTCACATAAATGTTTTTTTTTTTTCTGTTTCACCTAATCGAACAGAAGACGCTAGTCGAGACTTTGAGGACTTCCTGCACATACTGGGCGAACGGGTACGTCTAAAAGGCTGGGATCGCTTCCGTGGCGGATTAGATGTGAAAGGTATGATATTTCAAAAATCAGGTAACGTTATTTAAAATATGAAAGTATGTAAGTATGTACATAATATTTAATTCAAAAATTCTCAATTAATCTCAGTCGCTTGATTTCGCTTGATGTCGCTGAATTTCCCCGAAAACGACAAAAAAAAATTAAAAACAAAAATGTATGTTAGAAAAAAGTTTTCACCAAAATTAAAAATTTTGTTTGAGTTTTTAGAAAAGTTTCGAGTATATTGTGCTCGAAATGTTAGCGGAAAAAATTATTAAAGATCAATGTGAACTCTTAGCTAAGTTGCAAGTAGCACTTAATTATACTAAAGTTTATTTTCTAAGAACAAAAAAAAGTTAACTTGCTGAAATTTTTTTTATAAGTATTTAAAATGTTTCCTGTGAATTTTTTTTTTCGTTTTGAGGTAACCTTGTAATTGTTTTCAACTAGTTTTTATTATGTAACATTTACTAACTGGAGCAGAAGAATCGATTTTTTAAGAGTTGCTAATTTTTCTGCACTTTGCGCTCTTGCTACGCCAAGCTTTTATTAAAAAATAATAATTATAATGATAATAAAATTGGTTGAAAAATGAAAGCTTCATTGAATTGTGAACAGTAAATTCGAGTTTTGAACCACTGTGTTGGTATAATGAGCGAAGCTTAAATCGCTCGGACCAGTTGTCTAGTATTAAGGATCTTTTTAATGCCAGTTTGTATTCCCTTGGTTACGCTAATACATGGAGAGCAACGGGGAACTCACCCGCATGGGAGATAAAATGTGCTTCCGAAATTCAATAAGAGCAAAAATGTGTACTGCCAAATTTCGTGTTTCATGTTCCCTTCTATGGGAAGCCGTAACAGAAGGCTTTAAAGCTCGTGACTATTTCATACAAAAATAATTAAAGAATCGATCACGGAAGACTTTCTCTTCAAACGATCGAAAATAAAGGCTTCTATTAGGCACAATTTTTTGATTATTTTTCTACCAAGTACATATTATTTACATACATACCTATAACATAAGTACATGCTTAAATATTCAGCAAAGCTACTACCAAAAATCGCTAAAAAAGCATGAGAAAAAGACAACGCCAAATTTAATGTTGTCATTCAATTTTTCGCTTTCATGTCTGTCAAAAACACGATAGGCGATATGACTGGCAAATATTCGGTGTACACGCTGTACGAGGGCCACGAGATAATGTTCCATGTGTCGACGCTGCTGCCATACTCCCGGGACAATCGACAACAGGTGCGAGTCGAATACTTACTTATGTATATGTATATGTTTGTGTTACCGCTTTAAGCAGCGTGAAAGTAACTTTTGAGGCATAAAATTAAATGTCAGCTAATCTTTTTGGAAATATTTCACCATCAATTNTCGAAGCCAATTAGAATAAATATCTATGCCCTCATTTTGTGTTTTATGGAGGTAACATAAATTTATGCACAAATGCGCAGTTGTAAAAATACATATGCACGTATGTACGTATTTTCTAATCTATATAAATACGTACGAATGCGAATTTGTAAATATGGGTGTAGGTTGTATATAAGGGTGGTCCAAAAAAAGCATGTGGAAAAAGTATGTTCGGAATTTTAATGCTCTCACCCCCTAGGAATATTCTAAATCGAAAAAATATACCTCTCAACCGCTCAAACTTCCCCATGTATTTTATATGGGAAAAACCATTTTTCGTGGAAGTGTTATAGAATTCTTGCAAATCAATATCTTTCGATCGGAGAGTTCTGTTTCTCTTCAGGAGACCTCCATTAATATTCCAATACCAATTTTTTATCTTACCATTTTTTTAATACTATCGACTTTTCTATGGGTTAAATTATTGCAAGTCTCCTGAAGGGAAACAGAGTTCTCCAAACGAAAAATATATAAAAATAATAATATAAAAAATATTTTCAATAATTATATACCATTTCCACAAAAAATTATTTTTGTCCCATATAAAA
>NW_016202616.1:0-2370 GCF_001687245.7 Rhagoletis zephyria
ATAAATGTACAAAACCGCGTTTTCTAGCTTAAAATGAAATGAAAGGTATATTTCAAATTTTTGTTTTTTAGTTTTTTGAGGTGCTACCCCTGAAATGTTTACATATAAGGAGAAAATATTTATCATTTAATATAGACTCAAATGACCCAGATTAACCCATGCCACAAACGTGTTGGAATAATGAACCATGTATCGTGGTTCTGTGCGTTATTATCTACTTACTCGTACATGTAAAAAGTCCTAAATATACATACATATTTTAAAGGAACGAAATCAAACTTATTTTTAACCGACTTCACAAAAAGGCGAAGGCTATCAATTACACAGGCCTACAAAATTTAAAAAAGTTCAGACCCTGGGACTAGCTTATACTTTTCTAACTTACTAACTACTTTTGTTGCGCTGAATATGAATCCAAAATCAGTTTTGCTCGATTGGCTTAGGGTTTCGAGATATTTGAGCCTAAACATGCGAGCAACCCGATTTTTTGCTATATTCTTCATGTATTTTCATCAAGAATAATTCGTTTTTTACAAAATTGAATAAATCATTAGAAAGTAAAATATTTCCCCTTGATAATGCTGTTTAGCTCAACGAGATATCTTGTTTTAAACCTGAGATATTGTCCATTGAAGTTTATGGGCTGGTTACTCCACCTCAACTTAACTTAATTAAGCCAATTTTCTTGACTAAGTCAAGAATAAGCTGTGTAAAACGTAGGCTAACTTTTGACTTAAGTCTAAAAAGTGGCTAAACTAAGTTAAGTTGAGTTGGAGAAACCAGACCTATGAGTTTTGCGACATTACTTCTTTGCACAAATGCTTGAAAGATACAAACGAAAAGAAACAGATTTGTGGTATACGTTTAGGCGTCTTTATTTACATAATGAATGTATGTGTATAAGTGCGCGTGCATAGAGAAAACTTATTTCGTTTAAGAATTTAACGAAGAAATGAATGTATGAGAAATTCTCTAGGAATTTCATTTGATATTATACATATAATATACATGATATATATATGATATATGATATACATGATTTATAATATATTTACATGATAATATACACATACATTCATTATGTAAATAAAGCCGCCTAAACGTATACCACAAATCTTTTTCTTTTCGTGTTGTATCTTTCAAGCATTTGTGCAAAGAAGTAATGTCGCAAAACTCATAAACTTCAATGGACAATATCTCAGGTTTAAAACAAGATATGTCATTGAGTTAAACAGCATTATCAAGGGGAAATATTTTACTTTCAAATGGTTTATTAAATTTTCTAAAAAACGAACTATTCTTGATGATAATACATGACAAATATAGCAAAAAGTCGCGGTTTTCGCATGTTTAGGCTCAAATATCTCGAAAACCTTAGCCAATCGAGCAAAACTAATTCTGGATTCAGATTCAGCGCATCAAAAACCTTTAGAAAAGTGTAAGCTGATCCCAGAGTCTGAAAAATGTCGGCCTGTGCTATCAATCCGTCGGAATATTTTTTTTTACGTATTTTACCGCATAACTTTGGACCACTTTAACCGATTTCTATAATTCTTTTTTTAAAGGAAAGATGTTACACCACAGGTGGGTCCATACTCATTTGGTTTAAATCCGATCATTGGATCATGAAGAAATTAAAGATAATCTTAAATTTGTATATGAGAATTGAAGTCGGTTTTGTGTTTTGCTTAAAAATTAGTTGTCCACTTATTTATGAATGATGGGGTGAACAGAAATAATTTTGTTTTGCATCATGCTATGTTTTATACAATAGTAAGGCAGCACTAACGCAAAGTGATACTGTCGTTATCTCAACTTCGACCCATTTGTGGCACGGGTTAGACTTGATTAACTGAGCCAAAATTTTTAGGGAATTACTTTTTCAATAATACCCCATTTCAAGGGGTAGCACCCGCAAATTTCCGATTTTCAAAAATAAGGGCCACTTTAATGTACATATATAACAACGAAGCCGCAAGCAGTTTGGGTTTTAATTAGCTATAAATTTTGAAAATCTATTACGGTTTGGCTGAGACATTCGAATTTGACCAATATGTTCTGCACTTTTTCTAGTACTAAAATTTAAGTGAGATATCACATCATGGGATAAATTTTATTAATGGTTTGATGGGGTCTACATATACATGTATATTTATACTAGCTTTTACCCGCGGGTTTCACCCCGCGCTTTTATACAAATATGAAAAATAATTTAATGATGTTAGATTTTATTTCTGTGCCCATTTCGTTATAGCTCGTTATTTNGTTTTAATTAGCTATAAATTTTGAAAATCTATTACGGTTTGGCTGAGACATTCGAATTTGACCAATATGTTCTGCACTTTTTCTAGTACTAAAATTTAAGTGAGA
>NW_016202617.1:0-2370 GCF_001687245.7 Rhagoletis zephyria
TGCATGTATCTAGAAACAATTTCAAAATGAATAAAAATAAAGCACACTTCACTCAATGCTAGCCAGATTATATTTGCATTCGCTTACCTTCACAAAATGTATCTGCTGCTGCTCCTTATAATCCAACTCCATTTGCAGGCCATGCTCCAATAGATTGGCTTCAAATTTAAAACGCTTATGTGCGTTAAGCGCCTCCTGTGCAGCATCCGGATCCACCTTGTAGGCAAGCACAAAATCAATCAAACGTACACCATCCGCAAAGAAAAGTGTTTCATTGTATTTGATTGGTGGGCAGCAGTCTTCTTCATTTACAAAATTACACTCTAAAATATTATTATCAGTCATTGGCGCTAAGGGTGTTGAGTACTTTGAGCTATTTTTGGCTGAATTGTTGCGTTGATGTCGCGATGCCTCTGCATCGAGTGTCAGACTCGTTGTGTGTTGAAGTTTTCTTTAAAAGAAGAGTGGAATCTGGTTAGTAATTGCGCTAAGTTGTTATATGCAATATTTCTTTCTATTTAATACATGGACTTTCACTGTTTAGCTAGCGAGTGCTGAGCGTGTAGTACTAATATGTGAAGCACATCGCTTTGTTGAATTATATTTTTCTCCATTTAACCACAGAACTTGCGATTTTCATTAACATATAAATGAAATATTTCGCACATGCTGTTTTAACTATTCCACCGCCTTCTCCTCACAGCCAAGTTTATTCCCTATTTAGGAATTTTCGCTTGGTTTGTATGTGTGTTTGCCTACATGTGTATGCTTTTATCCCATTAAATATAACATCCAGGGTGCGACGCCAGACACTAGCAAACGTTTTGTGACCAATTTTAATATTCTCAGTGGAACCGCTGAGTTTCTCTCTAATGTCTAACACGCACTCATTAAAATGTTTTCAAATACATGCTAGTCGTATATAGCGTGTCCAGCACGCATATTATTTGGATAGCAGATATATAGCACAAACATACAGTGACTCAAACAAGTGCCCACGTGTTGATTTTTTTAAATATTCATAATGTTTTTCGAGTTAAAATTTGTTTGTTGTTTTTCTATAAAAGATATTGTCCAAGCTTTAACCAAAACCGTACAAATCAGAGTTTCAAACTTTATAAAAAATTTAATAAAATTCAACAAATTTTCATCACAATTTCAACTTTTAAATCAGAGCCTTAAGAACATTTTTGGGTATGCAGCTTTATAGCCCATACAATTTTGGTCGAATGAAGAGAAAGTTTAAACTGGCTAAAAAATCTTGTTGGGTTTTGAGAAAAAATTTAGCTCGAAAAACATATATTTATAAAAAAATCAAAACGTGATCACTTGTTTGAGTCACTGTATGTATAGGTCAAAGCTTTTCAAGGGGCTGTTGGGGGATTTTCTCAACAGGATTTCAGATTCATATATGGTTATAAAAAAGAGCAAGGAATAGCAGCTTAAGTCGAGTTAAGACTTAAAAATTTCTGACTGAAACTAGGCATTAAAATCAATAAAAAGATTATGAAGTTATGACATTTTTTTAAAGAGACAAATTCAAATTTTTCTATACGAACTATTGAAACCTCGAAATGAATGGAATCCAACTGATTCAACTTTTCTGTGAAACTACATCGGAGTGATTTTGGAAAAATCTTAGAAAAATTTATAACATTTAGTTTTATAAATGGTACCTAGTCTCGGAATTGAACGTTCTTTTTGAGTTAATGACTGAAAGAGACTATTTTCTTTTGAAATTTTGAAAAAAAAAAATTGTCAAAGTGGAAAAAATAATAAAAATTTGTGTAAACTTCAGACTTATTCCAAAAATTTTACAATGTGCTCACAAAATGAATGTATTATTTCTTTAAATAATACAAATATTCTTCTTCCCAAATCCATATAAAAACTTAAATTTAGTGCGTGCAAAAATGGTTTTTTAGGAATAAGTCGAGAATTGGTTACAAAAATTTTAAACGCAGTTTCGTGAATTACTCGACCAGCACTACAACCTGTACTAGGTCACTTAAGAAGTGCATGATCAGTGTAACACCAAGTTATTAAATAAATTTATTATATATTTCCTAATTTTTAATTTAATCACAAACTTGTCACTTGATTCAAAAACAGTATATTAAAAATGTATTTCCTGAAGAATGTCTAGAATCGATTTAAGTTGTTATACCGTATCGTCAAAAGCGTGGTTAGAAACTACGGTTTTATCCATTTATCTTAACACTCTCTTCCCTTAGATTGCCTGACCTACATAATTAATCGAGGGTAGTAAAGCGTATGTATGTATATACGTAATCATCTCCTAAGGCACTTTCAATGCCTTCACAGCGCACAGTGGTCTTGAAGCAACCATAGCTATGACTAAAATGCCAA
>NW_016202618.1:0-2370 GCF_001687245.7 Rhagoletis zephyria
AGAGCTTGGATTTTGGACATATTTTTTAGAAATAAATAATAAAAAAAAACTCTACTAAACCTTTGATCTGTTTGACAGTGGTGTTTTGAGTGCAATGATGTTGTTTCACTCAAATCTTTGAGCTTTTATAGCAGAAGAAAAGGGGCCACTCAACCTAGCTGTGAATGCGGCTTTATGAGTTATTTATACCTGTACTTAGGTTAGATTCCACTTAAATATACATACATATGTGCATAACAGCTTTGAACAGAGCGTTAAGAGACTAGGTAACTTGTCTGCTAATCACTTTGGAAAACCACCTCTCTGCCGCCTTTGTTAAAATATGTGGTACTCATAATGCGTGAGAAACTCCCTACTCGGCACGTATTCACACTCTTCGCTAGTTATTGTCTTCTACCGAAATGTCAATTGTTTTACGCAACACACATACGTATGTACAGATACAATATTGTTTGTACAACAGGCTATTCTACCTAAATAGGTACTTATGTATATGCATATTTATATGTGCCTTTGTGGTAAATACGTAAACACTGTTGTCAGTTGTGTACTTCTTTGAATCGCGTAACTGTAAACGTATTAGTATTATAGAATACATAAAAGACACAATTTAACATTTTGAATAACTTTCTTTAGAACAAGTAAGTGTTAGTAAATTTGATTCTGATTTGAAGGAAAATCCTAAAGCCTTCTGGGGCTTCATCTATTCTAAATCGAGCTATTCTAATATACCATCCTGTATGTACTATAATGGTAAGAGTTCTGAGTCGCTTAGTGATACTGTAAAATTTTTCGATGAGTTTTTTGGTATATTCTCTCTTAAAAAGTCTTTTAAATGTGATTCCGATTTTCATTGATCGCTGGAAAGTAGCGTCCATCATGCCCATCTTCATGTGAGGACGTAGGAATAATGTTTGTAAGTACAGATCTATTTCTGAGTTAACTGCTTGCTCCAAGCTCTTTGAGAGGGCGGTAATGCGGAAACACTCTTTTGCCGCCAAAAGTACCGTAAATCCTCGACAACATGGTTTTTAGGATGGTCGTTCTACAATAATGAGCCTCGCTGTTTTTCGGAATTCTGTGTGTCTGCGTTCAGAAATGACTCCATCTACACAGATTTTTCCAAGGTGTATGATAAGGTATCACATTCAATTTGGTTTGCATTCGGTTTTCTTAAATGGGTTAAAGCTATATCTATCTAGTAGAACCCTGTTTGTTTGAAATTCTGCCGCTACATCGGGGGCGCCCCTAAGGTAGTGTCGGGTCCTGTTCATATAATTCTGATTACTTGTTGTATGCCGATGATTTGAAACTATTTCGTAAAATCAATTGTGTCACTGATTCGCGTTTACTTCAAGAAGATCTGTTTAATATCGAAGTATGGTTCCAAACAATTTTCTATCCCTAAAAAAAAAAAAATTCTCCAACTCGCTTCTGTTATTAATTTTTTATCTTGGTGTCGTTTTTGACTCTGGCTTCACCTTGGTTAATCACATATGCTATATTCTTCCGAAGGTATACAAGAACATAGCTTTTCTGCGAAGGTATGCGAAGGATCCCTATACTAGGAAAACTATATTTAACTCTTGGTCGTTCAAAGTTTGAATATGCCTCCAGTATCTGGAGTCCTATCTATAGTTGTCACACATATTCCAATAAAAATAGCGCTTTCATATCAGATGTAATTGTAATCTCTATCCCCATTATGAGCTTTGCCAATAGTTTCTGCAAGAATTTCAAGACTGGTCCATTGCGTCAACCTGGGGTCGTATGTCATGTAAGCCAAAAGTCCTTATAAATAAACTCAAGAAAACGGAAGTGTGTTTTCTAGGAGAGCAAATAATTCTCGCTTATTGGCTTAATGAGCCGTAAAATATCTCAAATATCGGCGCAATGGCGCCATTGATATATGTATCTTTCTTGGAATAATGTCCTCGTATCCAGGGCTTCAAGCACCCATATTAATTCGATCCAATACGGCATTGAGTAAGGGAATTTGCATTATCTCTGTGTGAATGTAAACATTTGATGTCTGCCTGATTGCTGCAGAAGATAAAGAACAATATTCCCTGCTGTCTCCTCCGCGACCAAGACTTCGTGTTAATAAATCCGTGACCCGTTCATGTGCCTAGGATATCTGAACAGCCAGAATGCAAAAATATGTTGGGTGTTATAGGTGGGGAGTTCAAGCAAAGAAACGCTGGTCACAGCTCAATAGCCAAAGACCATGTAGTCGCAACAAACTTTCATTGCACCTTGCTATAACTCTGATAGGGTGGTTTCGGGTTACTATCGAAGAAAACGGATGGCGTAGAGACATAAAGCCTAGCCGGAAGACATTTAATTTTTTCACAGACGGCTCAGAAAGGA
>NW_016202619.1:0-2370 GCF_001687245.7 Rhagoletis zephyria
GGTATTCGGCCAGCGGTTGATTTTTCGACCAGTTAATTTCGAAAATACGACTGATCAGATTTAATTTTTGTGCGTACGTTTTTTTCTTGATTAGGATTCTAAACCAGCTCTTTTAAGAGAAAGTTGGGATAAACAAGCGCAGAGCAAGCTTTTTCATGTATTTACACATAAAGGAAACAAATTTTATGATTAACATATTAAACGAAAGAGGTCGCCTGACATAGAAAGGCACGTGCTGTTGACAACAACATTAATGGAAGAAGAAATTTGTTTAAGCAAGGATGGAATTTTACGTATGCAACGCTAAATGGGGCGAAACCATCTACAACCAAAATTTTATTTTACTAATATTTATTTAACTATGCAAATTTGATGGCAGCGACTGGAGTGGGGGAAAGTGAGGGATAAGCAAGCAATAAAATTAGGGCTTATAGTAGCATTCAAATACAAACGCTAATAGAGCTAACAACCTAAAATTCACAGGAATTTGTGTCACAACAAAAATCAACCCTTTTCTTTAGGCATTACTTTGATATTTATGTACATTTCATTTTTATTACGGCTTTGAAGCATTCCGCCTTTACAGCCAACACAAACAAATATATGTATGTAGCAAATTTCAAGTTAGATTAATTTTGAAGTGATGCGCTTAAGCCGACAAGACAGTTGAATCTTTTATCTGCGATGCTTTGCACTTATGTGTCACATAGAATTTATCACCAACTCTCTCTGTCGTCATTGATGTTGTCTGTGTCTGCGCAAGCCAGCACCAGCAGCTTCTTCAATGCCATAATCGCCAGCATGACAGACAGATAAATGAGAAGACAAGCACACACAAGCCAAACTATCGGGAAAATCGTGATGCCGGGATCTTGGGATATTTTTTCAGTAATTCCGGGATTCCGGGATTCATCCCAAGATTCACATTGAGTTAAAGCTTTTATGAATATGAGTTAAAATTCAATATCTAAAAGCATTTAAACATATTATGAAATAAAACTATGTACTGAATGTAAAACTCACATATTAAAGTCACTCATATAAATCTTCTTCAAAAAAGGCTCAGGCTGCAATTTAAAAGTACAGTTTCAAGTTTTTTGTTAATTGCATTCAAGACAGCATTTTACAAAAATCCTACTTCAAAATTCATAAAANCTTCAAAAAAGGCTCAGGCTGCAATTTAAAAGTACAGTTTCAAGTTTTTTATTAATTGCATTCAAGACAGCATTTTACAAAAAGCATACTTCAAACAAGTTCTTACTATCAATTCGATATTTCAAAATTTTCGGGATCCCGGGATTGGCATCGCTAGTATGTTGATATGTATGCAAGTGCATACAGCTGTGCTGCCTAGTCGTGTCCTTGTCCCATATTCGTCATTTCAATTGCCACTTTAGTGATGCCATTCGTTTTCTGAACAACAGTCCTATCACACTGACAGTTAGTTCCTTCGAAAGCCAACGGCATCACCACTGCCATCGCCATCACTTTAGCCATAGTCATCAGCTTTCTTGCCTTCGTCGTCGGCACAGTCATTCATGTCACTCAAAAGTGTTTGCTTTTGTTGCTGCTACTGCTGTTGATGCCGCTTCTCTGTGACAGTGACAATAACAGACCAACAAACGTCAGCCATCAGCTACTCTGAAGAAGGCTACCAAGCATAAACTTGGCACATAGTCCGGAGTCCATGCACACATATTTATGTAAGTATGTACATAGCTCCCATGCTCATATATCGAATGTCAAGTGAGTGAGTTAAATTGTTAGAAGGTCGGTCTGTTGTTTGCTCTGTCGATCCTCTGAGCTTACATACAGTGATTTAAGCCCTTAAGGTTCAGATGAAGTGCACCCTTTCTTGTATATATGTATGTGTGGAAATATGTGCCATGCAGTGAAAACCTGATCTTTTCGGTATCCGTTCCAGAAGGGCAACTTGCAGAGATCGACTAGTTCAGTAGCGAGTATCAGTTCGGCCAGTTCGATCAACTTTCGATTATGTGATTAGCGACATCTGTCTCCAAATTTTCAAAGTCAAAACCAAAATGTGACTAATTGGTCTTTACACGAATTCAGTTCCTGGCGTCGCGTTCAAACTACCTATGTATTTGAAATCCGAAAGCACAAGTTTATATTTAGCTGCTTTGAGGCTTCGAATAATTTTCAAATCAAACGAAAGTTAGTTAGGTTGGAAAAGCCCATTCTGATGCCACTGGCGGAAGCCATTTATTTCTTTCGCTCCCTTAATAATTGAACCACCGAGTGGGTTTTATTTAGCACAAAAATGGAGAATATTTAGTGAGTTCAGGTCGACTAAACAATCTGAAAAGTACTTGTTGAAGAATTGGTTACGCTTTTTGGCCACAAAAAAAA
>NW_016202620.1:0-2370 GCF_001687245.7 Rhagoletis zephyria
ATGAAAATCCTAACCTCAAAAAAATCACCCGTTATATATAAATACATATCTACATATGTATATGCATCCAGCACGCTACCACTTGACATTGAGTGGACACTCCAGTAAATTGCTGACTTTTTGAAGTGAACGGTTTGTCCAAATTGTCCTCCATGTATCAATTTTTTGCAGATCTAACACTAGGCTGCGGCATGAAATTTAAAGTGTTTTAAAAATAAGTTTTAAAACGTCTTTGCATAGTATTCGTCTGGTTTTTAAAATATATTCCTTAATGCTGGCTTCACTATAGCAAATTCAATGGAATTTGACGTGAAAAAGGGAGAAAATTATCTATCACCAAATAGGGTAAAGGAGTATATATTAGGGCGGGTAACTTTTTTTACTATGCGCGTGTAACACATGGGTCTGTTTGGAGTTTGAAAAGTTTTACTGTTGCACCTTCTGGTAGCAGTTTTAAGAAAAAGATAAGTACATAAATGGATACCTCATACTTTTATATGATACTACAGCAAAATGAAAATAAACCTATTTTCGCAATTTGGCAAACTCCAAATTGATTTTAGACCCATGGTTACTTCGGCAAATTTTTTAAGAACTACAAGTAGAATTCTTCTGTGCTATACGTGCACAGTCCAAAAACTCTCCTATACAAATCGACCCGCCCTAGTATACATATGTATATACTTATTAACATTAATATGAACTTAAATGGTTGCTTTAAAATAATGATAATTCAATTGACAGCATTTGCTTGCTAATTTGTTGGCAACATTTCGACTATGCATATTAGACCAAGCACGGTAATATATCTACATAGTTTCTTTGAACTTTTTCACTTAAAAAAAAAATCAAATTGTATATATGTACATAGTACAACGTCAACAAGCTTACTTAAGAAATTATTACACTAGACGTCACGGCACGGCACCTCAGCTAAATACCCGTACACACAAGTATCAACTTACTGCAATTTACTTGTCACATGAAGAGGAAAAATAAAACCCTTAAGTGTTTGAGCACTAAAAAAAAGTAAGAAAATGAAAATGAAAGAAGAAATAAAAAAGAACGACATAGAGGGAAAGCAAGCAAGTCCTTAGGGATATGCCGGCTGGTGAGAAAATGCAGTTTACATTACAATTTAGGGGCGAAAAGGTGCATGGGAAAGGTAGTTGTGAAAGTGGTAGTAGAAGTTGGTAGAATAAAGCAAGAAGAATAATAAAACACAAAAACTGCAAGGCAACAGCACTTGTAGTAATAATTTTCAAGAGAGAATGTTGTTGGAAGAATGGGAGAATGGTGAGTAAAAGGAGATATATGTAAAAGTGATGTGCCTGGTAGGTACTATGGTGCCTACATAAAAACGTACAGTGGTACGAAAATAAATAGGGACGCGACATTTTAACAAGTTTTGGCTACTTTTCTCCTGGTTATCTATCTAATAAAAACATGTACATAAGTCCGAATTTTTAAACTATTTAATAAAAGAGAATGCCGCTAAATAACTGCTGTGTTGACGCTCCACCAGTTCACAGGACTTTCAGTTATATTTGTTATCTTTTTGATGTATTTTGGAACGAATTTCCGTCATCCCTTGTCAAATTTTGTTTGGAAACAAACCGGATTCGGCATTGCGCCATCTTCAGTGTCATTTTTCGTTCTGGCAAAAATTGGCTCCATGACACTGTCGTTAATGTAAAGACTCAACGCATCTTTTACTTTTGTCTGATACAATTCTTAAGATAACAACTTTTGCCTGAGGAAGTAGCTTAAATTAAGATTCCTAAGGGTTAATTAACGCCTTAAATTTCTTGTTTCAACATTAATTTTTTCGCACATAAACAAAGAAATATTTGGCGCCTACGTTTATGCTAAGTGTTTGATCGAACTTCTACTCTACTTTGCGGTGTGTGTTTTACTGTCGTTTTTTCCAATTTCCATACTAAATTAAAATAAAAGAATTGTGAAACTGGCGATTAATGTTTTACCACACGTACAATTTTATGTCGCCTTCCAACGGGCAAATTGGTTTTATGATAAGCTTTTTCATAGCAGAAATACACTCAGAGGTTGGCCATTGCCTGCCGAAGGGCGACAGCTGTTTTTTTCTAATTTAGATGTTACCCGGACCAGAGATCGAACCCAGGTCCTACGGAGTCGTACCACAGCGAGCGAGCGAGCCACAGCGACAGCCTCGTATACTTCTCCTATATGCGATTAAATATTATTAATGTCAACTTTCACAAAGAAATACAAATATAAATAATTGTATTTTCTAAATACAAGTTGAGCTGCATTTCCCATGCTTTCTCGTGGGTACAAAAGACACCAACAAAATCAGCCCGCTATATTTATAAAAGCAAGCAAGCGGAA
>NW_016202621.1:0-2370 GCF_001687245.7 Rhagoletis zephyria
AGCAGCAGCAGCACCACGACCACCACTCGTTACCCTCATTCTCATCTCCTGCCTCGGCCACTGTGTCTCCTCGATGTCGTTGTCGTCATAGTCGTCGCCTCTCTGCTAGTGCGAAGCACAGGCCAACTTCATTTGCTTCTTCTTCTTCTTCAGCTTTAGCTTCACGTCTTCTACCGCTACCGCCGCATCTCATACTCGTCATTCTTGTCCTCTTCGTTCCAACCTTTGGTATGTGCCTGACTTTTGTTCTTTGTTTCGCCGTTTCGTCTTCCTCTACTTCAGTCCCTCTCTCTCTCTCTCTCTCTCTCTCTCTATATCCATCCGTTGTTCGTGTGTTGTGGTCGTGGCGAACGGCCTTGTGCATCCCAATGCACAAAACACACACTTACTTGCACAGTTCCTCTCTTTCCTTCACTTCACTTTATTTCGTTTTGCCTCTCATCCTTTTTTTTCACTCTGACAAGCTGGCTTCGAAGCCGGCCGACAACAGCTAGCCGTTCCTCGAATAGCTGCACACTGACGATCGTTCGTCCGGCTGCCNCTCTGACAAGCTGGCTTCGAAGCCGGCCGACAACAGCTAGCCGTTCCTCGAATAGCTGCACACTGACGATCGTTCGTCCGGCTGGCTGGCTGGTNCACAAAACACACACTTACTTGCACAGTTCCTCTCTTTCCTTCACTTCACTTTATTTCGTTTTGCCTCTCATCCTTTTTTTTCACTCTGACAAGCTGGCTTCGAAGCCGGCCGACAACAGCTAGCCGTTCCTCGAATAGCTGCACACTGACGATCGTTCGTCCGGCTGCCTGCTTGCTTGGCTGAATGCCTGTCTGCCTATTCACCAAGCTGCCCATTATCTTCCTATCTATCATTGCATGTTCACATAACTTGAAATTAATCGATTAATTCCTCTGCAGCAGCAGCACAAATGCCAATTTGGCATCTGCGTCTGTTGTCGTTGCTAGCCTTTCATGTCTTGTTGGTTTGTCCTCTCAAACGCAGACACACTTGTTCTTTTTCCTTCAACTTTTGCCTCTTTCCCTGGTGCCATTCACTGCCACCTCTACCCTTGACGCCCTTTCATCTCTATTATTTATGATTATTCAGCCAGCCTTTCTACTTTCAATTTGCATAGTTCTCTCTTGGGCACTTTTGTGTTAATTCTGTCTGGAAGAAGAAGTTAACTTTGGCATTAGCCTAATTCCATCATGCAATCTCAATCTTGTGCTCCCTTCTTTCTCTCTCTTTACTTAGGCAATCGCCATTGTCCACTGCTCTCGCCTCACTCAGTCCAGCAGACTTTTATCTTTCATCTTTTTGTCTGTCTGCCGTCTGCAACCTGTCTTCTTCTAATTAATTAATTGTTGGCCCTCATTTCATTGAATTTGCGGCTGGCACTGCAGTCAATGCCACTGCCAGTTTCACTGACTTCAGTAGAGAAGTGCAGTGCACTCCTGACGCTCACAAAGTGGCAGTTGATGTTTGCCGAGCATGTCTCCACTGGAGTACTCATAGTGCACACCACCATCATCAGCAGTGCACTGGCTCTTCCAGCAGCAGCTAATTGACAGTCGACAATTGCCATTCTCTAGCAATTAGTCAATTGTTTGCTGGAGACGCTTCGCTTCTCGCCTTACTTGCATTGCGCCACTCGGGTCACTGTGGTGCTGCTGTTTGCCCTGACGTGAAAGTGTATCACTTTTGACCGTCGTTGTCGATTGGCAAATCAGCAATCGAGTGGCTGGCTCGCGCCGAGTTCTGTGCGCTACTACCACACACAGTCTGAAACAGTTGGCACTACAGGTCTCTTTGTGTTGCCTCTTTGTTCACTTCTTGTTCCTCTTTGTCGTCGCTTCAAATCTTCCCATAAACTTTGCCAATATGCCCAATGTGACCTCCAGCTCTTGAATAGCGAATACAGAGAGGGGATACATGCATATTATACATGCTGACTACTGCAACTGCTTTCAATGCTGTCTTTTTCATCGACCGTTTGAATGGTGGCCTGAGTTTAGATTCCGAGTTTTGTCATTGGCCGTGTGGTTGTGTATGTGTGTGTGTTTTCGGCGGCAGTGCGATGTAACAGTGGGCAGCCACGGCAACGAGTGCTGATTGCCTCTATTCACCACCGCCACCGCCACTACCGCCGTCTTTCTATCACGGCCAACTCTTTTTGCAGTCCTCGTCGGCCTACCTGGCCGTGATCGAAACGAAAACACACTCACACAGGCACACTCGCACTGGCACTGTCATTCTCCAAGCCCGAGCGCTCACATCGTAATATTATTGCAAATGGCGCACTCTTTTTCAGTGTTTTCTCCGGCAAATTTGAAAGAGAAGACTACTGCCTGAACAGCAGCAGCCAGTTTACT
>NW_016202622.1:0-2370 GCF_001687245.7 Rhagoletis zephyria
AAAAAAAAAAACAATGTACACAATGGAAAGTATAAAAAAAAAAGAGTTTACAAGAAATTTAGCAACATGAAAGAAAGGAACTGCACAGAGAGAAATTTTTATTATTTTTTTTTTTAGTTTAAGAGGCTTCTTGGTCAAAGACTTCTATTTGGGAAAGGTGTTTGAAAGATTTCTTCTTACAGCGCTATCCATTTTCTTCATAGGAAAGTAGGAGCGACCTACCATTGTACGCCGCCTACGCACGGAAAATGGTTTTGTGAGAAGCTTCCCGAGAGGGGACCGCTGTTAGGAAAATTTTTTTCTACCCGGAACCTATCGGGTAGATAGTTTTATATACTTAAATTTTGCTGGAGTTTTTATTTCATAACAACGTGGAAAATATATCATTAAAATGTTGCTCTATAGGATCCAAGCCTTGAAGCAATTCTCAATGACTTTTTCACAAAACTCGAGCAATAACCCGACCTCAACTGAACGTATCGTGTCTTTCAATTACTCAACGGGTCGGAAAATGCCTCGCACAATAGAGCCACAATTGTTCGCTTTATTTGGCATGTGGTACCGGCTGCTACTGAGGCCGTAATGCAAAACCCATATCTGAATAGAGTACTAAAAGCATGGCGTTGATTTCTATCTGCTCTCTACGAGCAATTTTGCTTATTAAAATAGCCGCTCTCACAACACTCATATTTTGGTCGCTTCATCTGTGTGATAGCTTCAATCTCACAACACAAGCCAGAGGAAAAGCTCAGCTAAACACAAACATATTTGAGCGTAAAATATTATGTACGAAAACGAATTTTTAGAAAAAGTATGAAAGAAAAAGAAAATGTATGCGCTCTTGCTGGGAGCTTTTCAGACTAGGTTAGGTTAGGAAGGCGCGTACGACGAACTCATATTTCCACTCGGAGGCAGATTTGCCCTCTGTGAGTGCCAAGACGTGCTTAATGCTAGAGACGTCTTGTCTGGAGAGCTGAGCATTGACATAAGAAGTGGTCAATTGATTCCTCTTTATCCTCCTCCCGAAAAAATCCTGCAGAGGAAGCCACTGCTGGAGCATTGGTGCTCTAGCACCGGTAAGAGGCCTTACTTCAGATTTGTTTAGTGTAAATAGTTCTTCAGTAAGACTCTTATTGAGACTCGGCCACAAGGATCTTAAGAACTCACAATCGTACTAATTGATGCATAAGTAATTCTTCAACCAGTAGAAATGAAATCGGTGGCAGTAGGGTTAGGCAGTTATTCACTTCGGTAATTTGCATATTCGAGCGGTGTCTAGCGAGCTCGTCGGCTATTTCGTTCCCTTCTATATTGCTATATCCAGGAACCCAGCAAGAGTGGCGTTTTGACGTGACTCAGTGAGGCCAGCGTTGCACGACATTTCCGAAGTGCTCTCGACTTTACTACCTTGGGGCCTGACATTTTCAATGTCGCCTGGCTGTCAACGAATATAGTGAAGTTCCCAGACAGTGATGCCAGATTTTTTTTAATTTTATTAAACATAAATAAGAAATTAAATACCATAAACCGCTTAAGTTATAATAGAATGTTTAAATAACATTTTGTTTTAATAAAGTTCAGTTTTTTAAAGAAATATTTTTTTTTTAATACCGAGAGTGCTAGAATTTCTAGTTTATTCATTGTTTTATTCAAATTAATTTGAGAAAATACCCCTTTCATATTTTACAAAAAAAAACCGAAAGAGAAATTTTAAGTTATTCGTTCATATTGGGAATTTTGAAAAACCTTTAAATTATACTAGGAGGTAAATTTAAACAGCAGTAAGCTTATCTAAAAAAACTGTAATTTAATGTTAAAACTGTGAATCTGGCAACATTGAACCAGGATGACGTGTAGCAATTTGGGATCGAATCGTAACAGTCGTAAACGAGCAACTCGTCACGTAAAAACGCATATTTCGGATTATAACAGTCGTGAACGTACTGCTNGGATCAGTACGTTCACGACTGTTAGTTGGTTTGCTTCCACAATTTGGATTCCCTCAGTCTGAGGGGCCTCTTTCTTGGCTGAACCTGTTACTAATTTACTTTCGCTTACGAAACATTGTCGAACATTCGAATCGAATTAGAACATGGATGGTTTTTAGAACCTAAAATTGTTTAGCCTCTTCGAACTTAAATACATACACACATAGATATGTATATATGAGAAAATCTTAAACCAATTCTAATTTTTGTTCGCTTCCACGTGCGACTTTTTTCTATCAACTTTTTTTTTTTAAATATAAATATGTGTATGTTTATGTAGAAGCACACATACTACGTAGATACGCAGCATCTGTCTAACGCGTCTTTTATTTAAAAAAAAAAATATTAATAAACGAGAATTATGAGAACAGGCAGCCGAAAA
>NW_016202623.1:0-2370 GCF_001687245.7 Rhagoletis zephyria
GCAGTCAACTTGTTAGATTTCTGGCTGGTAATTTTTCGTGGTCCATACCACTAGACATATCAGTCTTCGTTAGAATTAGTTATGTGGTTTTCGGGAGAAAGGAATTTAAGCTTCTCGGCACTAAAAGATTTACTTCAATAGAATCGTAAGGCGCAAAAAACTGTACAAGTGCAACACAGAAGAAAAATGTATCTACAGTGTGTGTCAGTCAAAATCGAACAGTAAATTTGCTTCCATATTTTTTAAATATTTTCTTTCATTAAAGTTTTATTAGTTTTTAATAAAAATTAAATTCTGAATAAAAAGTGTGAAATTTTAATGATTTTTTTTTTTTATTGTTACAAAGTAAGAAATTCTGAATTTTATGGATTTTGGTGTATATGAACTATATTTTTATTAAAAATTAATAAAACTCAAATAAAATAAAATATTAAAAAAAAAATGGAATAAATTACTGGATTTATAACAAAAAGGGTTGTTTTTATAAAGGAGTTCCTTTAATAACAAAGAACACCTAGCTCAAGTGAGTTCCGTTAACTCCGACGCCGTATTAAGGCGAAATAATATAAGGTAATAGCTGGAGTACAAAAACAAAAATGTACATATATTTTGCTTTTGCTTTGGCGGCATAAACTGTAAAAATCTTCAAACAATATTGTACACTTTGACATTCGAAGCCGCGAGGCGAAACACATACACCAAATCAGCTGATCTAGTAACACTACCTTATATATATAATTTTTGTTTTCAGTATCTACATACATTTATGTATACACAATGTGGTTGTTGTACTGTGTATATTTGTTGAACATTTTTAATTTTCCATTTCAAATATATTAGCCCAAAAAACCATAAATGTACTAATAGTTGGTAATTGGTAATTTACAAAAGTTAGTCAATTTAATCTTAATTTTTCCACCACCTTTAACATTTTTAAACGCAACTTTTCTGTCCTTGTATTGCCTTAGTCAATTCTAGTATCTTTACTTAATTTCTAATCAATTGGCACCGCATTAATTCCATCAAATAATTGCTCTCAACCTCCGAAAGGCAGACAGTGCAAGCATGCTTCTCAGAGTCCAAATATTGATTTTACATTTTTAATTTATTGCTAATTTCTAGCCAAAATGGTCAAAAGTAGGTGTACAACTTTGATTTTTCACAAAATGAATATGTTCATGCATGTCTGATGCGCTGTCTTGCCATGAAACTGACTTGGTATCGTAGGTCAACTACGTAGTAACGATTTATAGTTAAACTAATAATTTTTTTTTATATCTAATGATATTTAATTTGGTTAGAGGAATCTGTTAGACTACTAATATCAACTAACACCTTAAGGTATGCAATACAACGTTCTTAAACCATGAATGCCAAGGCAATTAATTTTTATGCACTTCTCAACCACCGTCTAATTTAGAGATCTTTATGAACAGAAATTTTACGTGGCGATTTCTGGATTCCCACTGCTTATCGCGATAGACGGTGGAAAATATATTATCATGTTGATAGTTTATGAGCTTAACTCGACGGTAAGAGATGTCAATATTTAGCAGGCTTTATTTGGTTAGATTTGGGTTAGAGGATCGCATATTTAGAACTACATAGACTAGGCTAACTTTGAAAAACCAGAGGTGGACTAGATTTCATTAAGTTCCCTTATAGATTCATACACCCAATCATGTTCTAAACCCCTTGCCTTCTTAATATTACTTTGGCTTAGTCCTGAAAAGATCTCATCATTAACCCATTAAGACTTCGTTGGCATTTCATGGCCACTTCTTGAAAACTCGCAGGCAGTTTATCTTTCAAATTGGGAGAAGGCTTTAAGAGGCGCGCCGTTGCTAAATAACGTTCGTTATATGCTGGTCAGACCAGATATCGAACCTGAGTTCTACTGAGTAGATGTACGCACCTCTAAATACTCGTTTTCGGCGACTGCAGAATAGCTTTCAGTTAGTAAAAATTTAAGATGATAACCTGATAGAAAGTGAACACTTAGTTAACTGGTAACTGCTGATGCGGAGCTCTACCAGTTCATTAATTTCAAACAACTTTCGGTTATGCTTTTAGCTACAGCTGTACTCGAATTTTCAAAGCCCAAACTGAGAGGGAGCAGATCATCTAATTACCGCGACTGAAACGATATATTTTTAGAAACCTCTATTCGAATACAGGCCTTTTGGCGAAATGCCATTTAGGTCAAATGCTTCTAGGTATGGTGATCCTAGGAAACAAATTTAGGTCCTAGTGTGGGCTTCGCAGTGGCACATAATGGGCTCTGCTATTTCCTGCGGTTCATTACACAACCTGTACTAATCAGAGTTAACCACGGCTTTGTTTGAAAAGTGTATAATTACCCCACAGTGG
>NW_016202624.1:0-2370 GCF_001687245.7 Rhagoletis zephyria
TTAAGGTACCATTTCGACACCTGATCGACCCACGTAAAAGTTGCGTTACCAGCCATATATTCTAGGGCATCGCCATGCAGCACATCTCTATCGCCTTGCAGCACATCAGCATCGCCATGTATCACATCGGTTCCCCCATGCAGCGCATTGCTGTCGCCTTCCAGCATATCGGTTTCGCCTTCCAGCATATCTGGATCGTATTCCAGCACATCGCATTTGGCGTGAGCGACACTCAGAGCGTCAACAATCTCTGATTCTGCTTTCAAAGGCTCTGGTTCTCCTACTTCCTGTTCATCTGGTGCGCTATTTTCGACCACCCCGCTTCCATACAACACCTGCGGGTTTGATGTGTTCAGCCATTCAACAGAATCCAGCTCGACGTTGCCTGTTTTGTTCAGATTTTCGGCATTCCTTGCTGAAAAATAATTCAGAGGGGCTATTCTCAAACGAGTCAGCGACAAATATCGTATCGCTATCATAACCTTGCGACATTCATAACACACGTCAGCTACTTCCGATAGTGATCCGAATAATGTCGTAAACTGGTTTGAGATTAGGTATACAGGTGTGGATAATATACAATTAAATATACATTTAAAAGATAATTTTTGGCAAACTTACCTAAAATGTATTGTCGGAGCTTGTACCTAAACTCCTTCGGCGTAGAGTGGTCGTTTAATCCTCCCTTGCTTCGTATATTTCCGAAGAAGTGCTCCAGCAAATCTTGATTTAGACGCCGTGTGACAACGTAGTTGAAGTTGTACTTCACTACCACATACTCGTACAACTGTAACAGTGCGTTACCAAAACACCCCTTTGAAATTGTTGTAAGCTATTTTTGCGAGGGATGATAAAATCTGACATGAAATTTTTCATGCGTCCCAAAATCTCGAGCTGCCGCTGCATCTTCCGTCCAAATGGTTCCTTTAAGTAAATTATATGCAGATAATAAGTTGTTAATTTTATGAAATATTACCTTTCCAGGATAATTGAACGTTTTAACGGAGGAATTGAGCACGTCGTACCAATCGTTCCCCAACTGAATTAGTTCAGCTGTCTCAATCGCTTCTTCTATGTCCAACCCCAGAGCGTAGCAGCGCAGTATGGCTTTTCAGTCGTGTTAGANTGATGTGTTCAGCCATTCAACAGAATCCAGCTCGACGTTGCCTGTTTTGTTCAGATTTTCGGCATTCCTTGCTGAAAAATAATTCAGAGGGGCTATTCTCAAACGAGTCAGCGACAAATATCGTATCGCTATCATAACCTTGCGACATTCATAACACACGTCAGCTACTTCCGATAGTGATCCGAATAATGTCGTAAACTGGTTTGAGATTAGGTATACAGGTGTGGATAATATACAATTAAATATACATTTAAAAGATAATTTTTGGCAAACTTACCTAAAATGTATTGTCGGAGCTTGTACCTAAACTCCTTCGGCGTAGAGTGGTCGTTTAATCCTCCCTTGCTTCGTATATTTCCGAAGAAGTGCTCCAGCAAATCTTGATTTAGACGCCGTGTGACAACGTAGTTGAAGTTGTACTTCACTACCACATACTCGTACAACTGTAACAGTGCGTTACCAAAACACCCCTTTGAAATTGTTGTAAGCTATTTTTGCGAGGGATGATAAAATCTGACATGAAATTTTTCATGCGTCCCAAAATCTCGAGCTGCCGCTGCATCTTCCGTCCAAATGGTTCCTTTAAGTAAATTATATGCAGATAATAAGTTGTTAATTTTATGAAATATTACCTTTCCAGGATAATTGAACGTTTTAACGGAGGAATTGAGCACGTCGTACCAATCGTTCCCCAACTGAATTAGTTCAGCTGTCTCAATCGCTTCTTCTATGTCCAACCCCAGAGCGTAGCAGCGCAGTATGGCTTTTCAGTCGTGTTAGAAGAAAGCAACTGTGTCGCCAATTTTACCTTTTGTCTGCCTGAAATTTTGCGTGAATTATATTAGCTACGAGATTATAGAATAGTTATTATTAACATACCTATCCCTTTTACAGCTAAGTGCTCTTCTGTTACCTTGAATGTTATAGATAGGTCGGATACAGATGTGTACCTCATAACATCAACTATTGCGCGCGTGGTTATTATGCGGTCTTTCCAAACAAATCCACTATCAATAAAATGATTTCGGATGAGTTTCAACAGATGCGGAGCATCCGCAAATGCGAAAACCTTCGCCTCTGGGTCAGTAGGGTTGGTGAACCATGGGTGTTCTAATTAATTGTTAACTAGCTTTAGAAAATGTATTAATGAATTAAATATATACCTGGAGTGATGCCGAGGTCTCTCCAAAGCTTATGGTTGGATGGGCCCATATCGCAGACCATCGCAAGAACAGGGAAGCCAG
>NW_016202625.1:0-2370 GCF_001687245.7 Rhagoletis zephyria
GATATCCTTTGGCCGGCCGGCCGGCCTGCTCATTATTCGCTTATTTTTTCTGTTCGCTGCTACTTCTTACTTTTTGTCATTGCTTTCAGTATATTGAAAAACATCGACAATAGCTAGACAATTTATCTTAATTCCTCCATCCCTCTTCAAACAGTAACCGGATGTTAATAATCGCACACACATACATTCCAATTTGTGTTGGAAACAAATCGTTTTTAGCCTTTTGGCATATTCAGTGCCGTTTTTAGTGCTAGGAAATAAAGTAGGGTCAAGGGATGGTGGAAGTTTGTTCCCAATTCACTCTGTAGAAATTATAAAATATCAATAGAGTTAATGCAAAATTTTTGGCTCTTTTAAGTGGCACACCTATAACTTTTTTTCGTAGGTAGAACTTCATCTATATAGTTGTATCAAGACTGGATTGTGAAAAGTCCAGACAATAGATATAAGTAAAAGCCATTGCTAATCGTATGGGAAAGGAAGTCTTACCTGTGCCTTTGGCAAAAAACTAAAAAAAATACTTCTTCGGCATTTGCTTGGAGTTAAATATTTGTTAGATCTGCGAGCATTTCTGACACATATCGGCGGCTGAGTGGAAGATCGATCTATCTTGGCAACCAGTTCGAAAACGCCCTATCTCGGATAACTTTTCAAGAACGTTATTTCAGAGATAGGTCCATCTTCCATTCAACCGTCGATGTGTAATATCATATTTTGAAATTCCAAATTTTTTGAGTACGTTTACAAATATGCTCTCCTTCTAAGCTTGAATAAAACCTACCAAAACTCCTTTCAAACTAACAACTTAGGAAGAGGAAAAATCCCACCAAATTTGGTAGGACAAACACAAAAACGCCAACAGTGTTCGTAAATTATAACAGCTGAAGCTGGAAGGTTGACTTTAGTTGAATGTAGGAATGTATGCGGCAGCCATTTATATTGATTATACTATTGACAAATGCATGCAAAATTAATCGTTTTGATGTCAGCAACCCTCTGCCAATATTCCCATCAAGTATCATAAAAATAAATTCCCTGTGGTTTAAATAATAAAGTCAAACTGCAGATCTAAGCCATTATGCCTCAGGAACACAGATACATATGTGAGGAAATCTCACGAGTTGTTACGACAAAGACATTTTTTTTTGTCCAAAATGGTGGTACCCTTATCTTAGAAAATTCATTATCTTCAGTTTTATATAAGGCGCAAGATTCCATCGCGAAATTGTTTTTAAATGAGAACATAAAAAGGTTTATACTAAAAAAAGTAAAAATAACCACTCGTGCTCATACATATATCCGTAGTTGCGTATGTAACGTATACGCCACGTAGCACCATACCATACTGAGTATATTACACTCAGAAAATCCAGCTAAATGTGTTTCTCTCAACCAATGATTTGGTAACTATATATTGGATATGGTTATATTATGCAAATCATATGTTGTAAAATATTTAGCTGACGTATTAAACTCCATTCTCAGTGCATTGAGAAGAGCGAAAAGTTATCACAAAATAGTTAAGAGTTGTATTGGATTGAAATTCAGCATTGTGGACGCGAAGTAAATGGGTAATTGTGTTATGAGGCGCAGATATTTCGCCAAATTTATGATCATAATCTCAAATTGGTGGACAAATATTTCGTCCAGGCCTATGCAGATGGTATAGCCTGCTTATTAAGGGCCTTTTCCCTCAGTTATTTGCTGAAAAGAGCTAGGGGCAATTGCCTCTCTCTTCCGCGAAGTTGCGCCAGTGAATCAGCTGCGCTTGGTCCCTCCATTGTGATCGTAGACGGCCGTTGCCGTGTTCGAAGGCTCGTACAATTAGTCATTGCATCCTTTTCGATAACCGTCGCTCACTTGAACATGTCCTTAGATCATGCGTGGAATAGCTCTCTCGAAAGCCTTCCCGTTCTTGTTCCACATCGTCTATGTTTATGCGCCATAGAAAAGGACGACATGATGAGAAATATGTAGAGCGTAATTTCCTTTATGTCGAGGGACAACCCTGCTCTTCAATTGCCCAAAGTAAGACCTATGGGGAAAAGTTATTCTTCGCTTGATCTTCAGGCTGACATTATTGGAAGAGCTGGAACCAAAAATAGACAAAGTCATTCAAAATTGTAACTTGACGCTTTATTTGTTTCTAGGTCTTGTCTTCGTTCACCGCCAGACCAAACTCTTTTGCCTTCTTCTCTAAGCAGGAAAATGCTGTTTGCCTTAAGACCGACGACGTCAATTTCATGTGCATACGCCAGCAGCACACTATACGCTATGTTATATACTCGCATGCTAGCTGGAATTTGGATGGGTAGCTCATGTTAAACTGTCCAACATTAGGCTGGAGAAATCGTACGAGAGAAACGCCTC
>NW_016202626.1:0-2370 GCF_001687245.7 Rhagoletis zephyria
CAGCTAAAAACAAAACGCGTTTTATTTAATAATAAAACATTCGTTACAATAAAACAACGTTTCCTGTCGAAAAATTTTATATTGAGAAAATTTACTATTTTACGGTTTATTTTATTCTCCCATNATAAACGCAAATATGTGGTAGATTTCAGACCTTGTGCGGTAGATGTGGTAGATGCTCAAAAAAGTGGCAGATCTACTACAATGTGGTAGAAGTCCGATCACTGCATACATCGTCGAGGTCTTAATCAATAATAAGTCAATAAATCTTTCCGCCTTGCATTCTCGGAAGGCAGGAATTCAAGGAAACCGGAAATTATGTCGCAAAATAAATAAAAATTTCACTCAAACTCTTAATGCTTATCCTAGTCTTAATCTTTATTAAAATCTTAATCACAATCCTTATCTTAATCCGAATCTAAATCCCAATCATAACCTTATTATTAAACTTAATTTTAAGCTTGACCTTAAACGTAATCTTAATATTAGTTTTAATCTTAATCTTAATTTTAATCCTAATCTTAATTTTAATCTTAATTTTAATCTTAATCCTAATCCTAGGCTTATTCTGAATTTCAACCCCAGTCCTAACCTTAGTATTAACCTTAATCTTATGCTCGATCTTAAGCTTGATCTTAATCTTAATCTTAATTTTCATCCTAATTTTCATCTTACTGTTAATCTGAATCCTAATCTTAATCTTGATCTTATTCTTTATCTTAATCCTAATTTAAATCTTAATGTTAACCTTAATATTAATACTAATCTTAATCTTAATTTTCATCTTACTCTTAATCTGAATCTTAATCCTAATCTAATTCTTAATGTTCATCTTAATATTAATCTTAGTCTTAATTTTCATCTTACTCTTAATCTTAATCTGAATCATGATCTTAATCTTACTTTTAATCTCAATATTAATCTTAATCTTAGTCTTAATCTTAATCTTCATTTCAATCTAAATCTTAATCTTAATCGAAATCTTAATTTTGATCTTAATATTAATTTGAATCTTAATTTTCATTTAAAGTATTGATTTTTTTCTTGTGAAAAAATTCATCACAATCGCACAAATTTTTTATTTTAAATATTAAATTTAAATATTTTTAACGACATCGATAACGATACATATGTTTATCGAAGTTGTCATATCGATATCTTTACTACTCGCTAATGCAATGGTTGTCGATTCTCTACTACACGTACATAAATAGATTCGCAAATACTCGTGTTGGTAATCTGTGTGTTTTACACATTGTTTAAGGCAGTAAATTAAAATTTGAAACGTCAAAAAGTTAAGCTCTAAATACTCTTAATTTATTTTGACATCCATGCGTCTCGCCCTTTTATTTTCTAACCACAGTGCGCCACTGAGTCATGTGTATATAAAAATATGTATTTATTTGCCTTCATTTTGACATAATTAGCGAAAAAAAATTTAAACTTTTTATAATGTATGTATGTAGTAGTACCCACATTTTTATAATTATCATTTTCACAAATCCTTCTGTGTACATGGGTTTACATACATATATAAGTGTGTATGTATATAACATATGCATAAATAAATTCACATTTCAAAAACAAAGTTAATTATGCAGGACACTTTGTTGTTCAACGGTGACACAACACTTTACGCTGATGCAGAAATTCATAAAAGTACACACACATCACAGAATCATTAACACTTCCATCGAAGACAACCATCAAATTACGAGTAAGTATGCATACATATACATATGTATGTACCCTGTAGTGAAAAGCCACACCAGTCAGAAAAAATACCAGTTCATTAACTAGTATGAGCCAAAGCGATGGCCTACCTCTTCAGAAATTTCGAACTACTTAAGCGAACAGCGCCATCTGTCTTTGAATTGTTAAAGTCAAAAATAAAACGCAATTATTTGCTTTTCTAACAAAGGGCGGCTGCTGTGGCGTGGCGTTAAGACTACCGGTTCTTCTTCTGAGATAGCCGGCACGAACGCGATTGGATATGGCCACAATCTTTAAATTAAGTAAACTGTAATTATTTCAATTGAAATGTAAATTACAAATTTGAGATTCTAATTTCATTAAAAAAGCTTATGTAAATAAATACTTGTATCATAAAAATTTAATTACATTCAAAACTAGTTTTCTTTAAAAAAAAAAATATTAAAATTACAATAAAAAACCCAAATTAAATTTGTAAAAGCATAGAACCTCAAGTAGTTGGGTTGAAATGCAAATTGGTAGCATTCTAAATAGTTCCCAATTAGTAGCTTTCCCTGCTGGGTACATACCAATGCTTATGTTTCCTTATGTGAAAGTTCATATACACACAACAAAGTTCAAATATCCTTTACAGTTCGTTACGTTGCAGCAAGGGCC
>NW_016202627.1:0-2370 GCF_001687245.7 Rhagoletis zephyria
AAAAATATAGAAAAAAGGTTTTTTCTTAACAGCGGTCGTCCCTCAGCAGACAATAGCAAACCTCCGTAGGCCCCTCCGCTTTGTGTGACAACATCAAGGCGCACGCCACAAGTCGGAGGAGAAGCTCGGCCAAACACTAACATATGTGTAAGCGCCAATNAAAAAAAAACAAAAAAACATGTGATTATATTGTATGTACCTGTGCATTTGTATAAGTATTTATAATGTGACCAACTATTTCACAGCTCAAAGAAGTACAGAAACTGAAAACCGAAAATAGTATGAAAGTAATGAGAAAATCTTAAAAGCAGAATATGCGAAAACTGTAACAGTGTACCAATTCAAGAAATGAATTTTATTAACTAAAAATTGATATTATTTATGTGTTATTCTAAGACAAGGCGCTTATTCCCAGTGAACTACTAAACGATGCGCAAAAATAACTTATCAAAATAATTCCGTTTCGTTTCAGAGCTAAATTAACGACACAAAACTCAATCGTTAACGTCGAAACGAAATAAATCAAAAATCGTTAACATCGAAACAAAATAAATCAACGAAAAGTTGTTGTTGTTTGCCATTGCCAGCTCACTATTAACACCTAGCACCTAAATGCATGCTACAACTTCAGCATTAACGATTGAATTTCTTTTCGTTAAAAACCAAAATAGAATTACTTTGTTAATTACCTAAACGATAAAAAACTGAATAGTTTCAACAGAAACGATTGCTTTTTTTGGCAAACGCTAAAATTAACGTTACAATGCATCCTTGCATGTATCAAATTAAAGTGCTGAAAGATCTGAAACTTTGCACCAACATTTCAGATTTAAAAATCATTACACCACTTTTGAAATATTTGCATGGAAAATTTTTGAAAGTGTTCCATTGAACAAAGCATTGCTACGTTTATTTCAATAGAACTTTTCAGATGTATTTAATAGAAAATATGCTGGATCCGGCAAAGAATTCCATAGAGCGTGCGCAAAGTGGTTCCAAACCTAAAAAGAACGTATTTTAAATAAGATAACAAATATTTTTTGACTTACTTCATGATTTTTCCGTTTCTATCTGTTTTTACTGAATAATATGTAAATGATTTTTTAATTTAGCGTTTTTTTTCAATAAAAAGAGTGATGAAAACACTTTAGTGCTTATCAAATATAACAAAATTAAAAACATTTTGAAAATCGTAAAGCCCTTTTACGGTCTATTATCGGCCTCCGCTGGTATGCTAGGAACAATATTTTTGAACAATTTTATTTTTTTTTCAATTTTACATCTATGATTTCAAAATGCTGGAAAACTTAAATAAATGTGGGAATATTTCAAATTTGTTTTGCGATTTAGAGAAGGTCGAGAACTCTCCCCAGACTCAAAAATTAAGATAAGTATAATAAGAGTCTTTTTTGTGATATGTAAGTTTAATCAAAACCTCTTGAAGGATTGAGCAATGTCGTGTCCAAAAAATAAGGACTGTACGATAGTTAATGAGGAAATAGTTAATATATTGCCCGGATAAGAAAATGTTTACTGTGGCATCGATACTGTCGTTTCTGAATATCCACAGGAGCAAGTAAGATTCGCCACAGAATTTTTAAAACTCTCTAACACCTTTTAAATTTTCTTGATTGAGAAGCCATTTGTAATGAAATTTGTCAGCTAGAGAAATGAAAGGATTGAAAGTCATAATTCATGTGTTGATCTATGAGTACCTTTCTTAACTGAGATGACTAACCTTTTGAAATTTTTCGAAACAGTTAAAGAAAATAAGAGTTTGTTAAATTGTTTGAAATTGGTTTTATTAACCGACTAGAAAAACGGGAGAAGGTAATCAATTCGTCGGAATATTTTTATTTATTTATGTTACAGCATAACTTTGGACCACGTCAACCGATTTCGATAATAATTTTTCTATCGAAAAGATGTTGCCTCAAGAGTGGTCCCATACTAATTTGGTTTAAATCTAATTATTTGGTCATGAAGAAATTAACGGTACTATTAAATTTTTATATGAGAATTGAAATTGGTTTTGTTTATTGCTTAAAATTTACTTGTTTTATTTCCTTATTGGAGGAAAACTATATGCGTATGATGTACGCCCTCCGAAATTTCGGGGCGCGGCTTATAGCTAAGTTATGCATACTTTGCACTGCACCGCATAGAATGTAATTTTTACGTAGAAATCAAGACCCAACATATTTACTTCTACATTTGGGGTATTCTACCGTCACGGGTGGGAGATTTGTACAGTAAAAATGTACTTTCTTTTTTGTTTGAAATTTAAGTATAAAATACTCAACTATTTATTCTACATTTTGATAAAGCTACTGCTAATTCACAATTAGTTATATGAGTTATTACGACTTA
>NW_016202629.1:0-2369 GCF_001687245.7 Rhagoletis zephyria
AAAATTTATGAGCGCAGTATAAATGAACTAAAATATACATATGTATGTATGTATGTATGTATTTCGAGTGCTCTTGAAAATAAGTGAAATCAGCAACAACTTTTTAGTGCAGTAAAAATACTTCATTCCAGCTGATGAAATATTTAAGTATACAATAAATTAATTTGCCTTTGGATGGTTGTGTTGTGTGACACTCTCGCCAACTGTTCGCTCATTAACGCGCTACTTAGTTAGCGCACACGCAAACAGCTTCCACTGTCGATAAATAAAACTTTTATTAAATATTTCATTTTCTAGCCGTTAAGCGTAAATTTCTCTCTGCCCAATACATGTTTAATATGCCGGCGATGCTTGAAAATATCAAAGCGCTAAGAGGTTAGAATTTTTGTGTGTGGAAAATTAGAAAATCGCCTATAAATGGAAATGAGTAGCACAAGTAGCACTTCCTTTCGCGGAGCTGCTTCCTGCCATTAAGAAGGTTGTATGTTTCGACCGCCGTGAACTCGCTGAGGAGGTGCCCTGTAGGATCTAACTATAAGCTAACTTTAAGTTGATTAGGAAGGAGCTAAAAGTCTGTATATTTTCTTTGACGAAAGCTAACTATGTATATTTCTATGGCGATGGCCACGAAATAGGTAAGGCTGGTTACCTCTACATTCGATGTAACTAACTTGTAACTAACTACTTTTTGACTTAAAATATGAATAGGAAAAACAAAATTTTTTTTTTCTATAACATTTCATATTTGTTTACATATTCNTTGTGTGCTTTCCTTTTTTTCCTTTTTCCTTCCTTTTTTTTAGTTTGCTTTTTGTTGCTAACTACAAATTATATATGTATTATAGAAATCCCGCAAAAAAGCCAACTACATGCGGTTATTTTTTATCAATTGAATAATTTTTTTTCTGCAGGGTGTGTTACATTATGGCCACGCTTTGTCAGTTCATTAAAACCACTTAAATTGCGGCTAGGCGCTAGGGGTCAAAAAATAGCCGTAGCTCTCATTTTTCACACACTTGGGCACGCACACATACATACATAGCCGCTGCCATATTTGCAACTGCCAAATGCTTCTTGGCGTTGTAAAATACCATTGCCATTATTTCAACGTTGTAAGCTTTGCCGCGGCCAAGAACATTTTGTTGTGTTTTTGTTGCGCACAAAAACATACTTTCGCTTCGCATACTCACCGCCCACCACCGCCCTACTTAGTTACACGTACATTGTAAATTTCCGCTGCCGCATTTATGTTGTTAAATAATGTGCAAAATGTTAGCTTAAAACTTACAGCTAAAAAGTAAAATATCATAAATTTTGTAGCAACTGTTACCGCTGCCAGCGTGCTTGCCAGCTTTCGTGCTCCTTTTCCATGCTGTGGTTCTTCGCCATTTTTGAAGTCTTTCTGCTCCAGCCAGACTCCCAACGCGCTGGAATGAGTACCGCAATTGGTAGGAGTAGTTATTATTATTAGTTGCCCTAAAATGCATTATACTATAGCTGCACATCATGCCTCATTGGATTACCGCTGCGAACAATATGCAAAGCAATAAATTGCTCGTAGCAAGAGCATTCTTCGTGTTTTAAGAGGTAAGATTTTTGTTTGCCTCGTATGCTGATTACCATTACTGCGGTTTTGTAAACTTTACTTTACTCCGACATAAATGTGTATTTTCGATAATGAGTGTTTTGAAATTTACGATACTTAGCTTTGAAATAACGGCACTTAGTCATAAAGATTCTCGATATTTTAAAATAGCATTTTTGTTGTTATTTAATTTTGGTTAGTTTTTTTTAATAGTTCATTCTTTAACATCCCCTTTTTGTGAATACCCAAATATTTTTCCTTATCCCAATCACGAAAATTAAATTGTTGAAATTTTTCAATAGAACATCGCTGTATTGTACAAATCTTCTGACTACAAATAAAATTCCCCATTTTTTTTATTTTGTACCAATAGAACAATATAAAGATGTTGTACAAATGTACCAATCGAGTGCCACTGCCTTAAAAATTTATGCAATTTAAAAAAAAATTCAACAAATTTTCGTAAAAATTTCGAGTTTTTTAATTAGACTCTGAGTATCCGTTGTAGTAGCTTAAAGTACAAGTTCAAATTACTAAAAACTATGATTGAGTTTTTAGAATTAAAAAAAACTCGAAACTTTTACGAAATTTTGTTTAATTTTTTTTTAATATTGCATAAATTTCTAAACTTGGATTTTCACGGGGTTAGTTAAACAATGAACTATATTTTTATAAAAAAAAAATCACCAAAATTAAATAACAACGAAAATAATACGTTAAAACTTGGCAAAAAAATGGCTCGGCTATAACTTTTTGACCACTGTATGTTTTTTTTTTTTAATAT
>NW_016202630.1:0-2369 GCF_001687245.7 Rhagoletis zephyria
CTCTCTCTCTCTCTCTCTCTTTTAAAGCAATCTGACCAGCTGCTGCTGCCAACCAATTGAACCAATTCAATAGATATCACAGCAACCTGGTTTTAATTTGAAATGTAATCAAATATTGACCTTTGGGAGATATTTTGCAAATTGCATTGCATAATTTTAGGAGTGTCGGAGTTCGGCAGTGGGAAAATGTTGTGATTCGTAATTTATTTGAAAGCCATTACAATATCATTGCTTAAAAATAAGCGTTTGCAATTAAATTTTGAATTTAGAGCAAATATTTAAATACAGTGAAAGTAATCAGAGATGCAATAAATTTATGCGAGAACAGGAAAAAAGTGAAACTAGTGCTGCAATTGCACTGCATTGACTGTCGGAAATATTCATTAGAATATAAACGAATGACTTTGAAGTTGAATTTGTCGAAAGTAAATACACAAAATGCATAAAACAAAAATTAAGATTAAGTTCGATTAAGGTCGTTGGAAGAAAGCAAATAGCAAGAGAAATCATAATAAACACAATGAGCGGAAATAAGAATATTGAACATACGTTTACTGCAGTCTGCCCTGTTTGCTTTGGTAAACATAACCACAGCGAACTTGTTTTAGCTTCGAATTTTGTAGATGTATGCGCAAATTTGTTTGTACGCCTATAAAGAGACTACGAAATTTTCAGAAAATTTTATTAAAATGGCGGAAATGTTAAATCTTGTAATTGTAAATATACGTTTCTGGTACTTTTATTTATTTGTTTACATATACATATATATGTATGTAGTACCTCTTCAATGATTTCGATGAAGTCAATTCGTACAAGAAGGTCATCTGTTTTTAATTAATAAAAATTTAAAGAGGTCAGGTTAGATTGATGTGGCAGTTAGTTCAAATGACCAACTCCCTCAGACCCAAGTGACTTTTCTCCATAGAACCATTGTGAAGCTCTTATGAAGCGTAGGATTGGTTTTATTTCTACACCTAAAAAGCCCGCTCTGCTCTAAGCTTCAGCTAAAGCTGGTCAGCTACAGAAGAAGTGCTGAACTGTTTCTTCTTCATCTTGCTCATCTCTGCAACTTCTGCAATATTCATGGGAGAATATTCCTATCTCGAAGCGTGTCTACTATATGGCCAATGGCCGGTTACGCAAGCCATGATCATCTAAATGTCCTCCCTTGATAAGATGAACAGTTCTTCCATTTTTTTTTTCCTTATCAATTACCGTCCATGGTAGCCTAGTTTTGATATNATGACCCATTGATTGCTGTTATTTTTAATCCTTAACTTGCAGGCCGCCATGGGTATCCTAATTTTGCCTCTGTTTTCATAAAGTGGAAGATTGGTACCTTTCTTAGTTACGCTCATATGGGTCCCCGGACATAGAGATATTGAAGGCAAACATGTAAATAAAGTACTGCAAAAGTTAAGATTTTCTATGAGAGAGGTTTTAGTTTTATATTAAAAGTTAAAAAATAAAATCTTCTTCTCACTTGGTATTACAAACGTTTGTTGGTTTGGGCCGAGACCTAAAAGCTTCTTCAATTGCCTCTCTCCAGTGCGAATTTGACCCAGTTGCTCATGCCGAATGCAGATCGGTATTTCTGCACTTGTTACTTCCTTTCCTTTCTTCGTGGGCGCCTTTGCCTTCGTTGTCCACTCATAGGGTATAATCGTTCCTCTGGGTATGCATTTACAGTTGACAACGAAAGTGCCGATACTCTTGAGAAGTGCGGTGCCCGACGGAGCCTCATCGCTCCTCAGCTTGTTTGTGGTCCATCCATAGCATAAACGGCAGAGCTTCTAAGGAGATGGGAGAACTCAGAATTTTAACGCGATGGCGAACCACCAAGGTAAAAACGCAATCCAAAATATTCATAACGCCCTCTCGCGGAATCTTCGAGCAACTGCTAAACCTTAGCAGAAAGGGCTCAAGAACTCCTACCGGGTGCCTGACAGGACACTGCAGGCTCCGGTACCATCTACACAGGAATGGGACTGTCTGAGCAGACAAACTGCAGGATCAGTGGGCTGAAACATATATTCTGTGATTGATAGCACACATAACAAATGCAGGCTTTAATCCCATACTGCTTTTAAACATTCAAAGCTCGCATGTACTTATTCATTTAGATGAGCCTAAGGTTCGAGGTGGCTGATCAGCACCGTATTTCATCAGTGTGCTTCAAATTAAAATGGTCCTCTGGCAATATCAATAAATAAATTATAACCGGCAAGCTGTAACAATTAAAAGGCATATCCGGAGTAATGATCTCAGTTACAAAAAGTTGCAGAATTCCAGAAAATACTAGCTTCATCAGAGCAACGAAACCATCAAATAAAACAGTTCGCGTACTTTACAGCGTCCATCCCCATTTT
>NW_016202631.1:0-2369 GCF_001687245.7 Rhagoletis zephyria
CAAAAGGAAATTAGTAAGGATAAGTATGTCAACTTGGTGCTTAGAATATATACATAGAAGGCGACGTTCTTAAGTACGTACTTATAGATGGAAATATGTTTAATATTTTTTTTGTGCTTTGGACCAGCTGACAGTATGCAAAATAAATATCCAATTCTCATTCCATATTATTTGCTCTTACAAATTCTTTTGTGAATTTAGTCATTGATCTCAATAGCGTAGCTATTATATATATATTTGTCTGTTGTAATTCAGTTTTAATACTAAACTTACACATATTAATCAAGGTTATACAAGTCAATACTGTCATCTTAAAGTCAATTCAAGTAAATTATTCAAAGTTGTCAGAAGTTTTTTATAAAAAACAAAAATAACAAATGAAGCCAGCTTTTCGCCTCATGGAAGGCAATGTAAAACCTGCAAATGTACATATATATGTATGTATATGTTTCTGCCGTCAAAAAAAGCTTCTCACTAATCCGATTTGGCCTTCGAAGCTGAAGGCTATAGTTAGGTGGGTGCAGCTTGATTGCTGAAATGAATAACATTAATCTAGTATTTCTTAAAAAAAAAGATCTTAAAATTCCAAAAGATGAAAAAAAATAATTTTGTTTTTTTCAATATTTATCGATTTATTTATTCAAAGACAAAACATTCCAATTCATGATAGTTTGTGCCTCTATCTCACGAATGGCTTGCTCGATATTCGCCTTAAGGACATGAATCGTTCATGTACTGTTCGCATAACATCGGTCCTGGACGGCAACAAATCGCAGCTCTGAGGTGGCCAATTGACATCATCCAGACGACTGATAAAACCATTACCGAACTCGGTGCTCGAAAAATCGATTGTGACGATGGCAGTATTGATCGTCCAAGTCTATGCCTCTGAAGCGCTCACCGTTGACCGATATGGCGTTTCCAGCAGCATTTTGAAATGAAAAAGGGCCAATGGTTTTGGTGAAGCTCTAAAAATGACAACTACAACACACACACTCACATCGAAATGTACGACGTATTCTACGTCAAAAACACTGACAATATGTATAAAAACAAGCCAAGTATGCCAAAAATACATAAATACATAAGATTTCGACTATTTTAGACAGATCAGATAAATTTATTTATATACGTACGTGTGCGCTTTAGTCATTAGAGGACCATAGACAACGTTATTACAGCAAATACATATTATTTATACATATGTATTTAAGTAATAAAAATGCAGTAGTAAAGAGACGAAAATAAGAAATTGATGCAAACCGCAGACGTAACAGAAAATTTATGAAACAATAACGTCAGGCAGGGACATCATTAATTCGGTCTACATCAGAAATGCTTTGAGCGGAGCAAATAATAAAATTTTTGCTAGGTGAATACATACATACATATATTAAACCAGAACTCGACGTTATCCGAATCAACAGCAGTAAATGCTGGCCAAGACAAGACGGCTGGATTATAAATGAAGCGGCTGTCATGCTGTCCGCGTAAAGTGGAGATGCTGCAATGTGAATTTATTGAAATAAATGAAGGTAAATACAAAATATGTATTATTTGTGTTTCAATGGGAATTGCTTTGCCCGAGCATGCAAATTTTCAAAAACAAAACAAGTAGGTGACATTCATTAAGAAAATCATAAATAATGATAAAACTTAAGATGAACTGCATTATGGGCTTATATTTACCTAACTAAGTAATATTCAAAAACAATTCCATTGAGGCATTATGTCATTAATAGCTCGGGAATTTGCAATACAGAAGTAACTTTGATGTTTTTCGTAGTATATGCATTTATTTGTGGTAATTTGTTTTCCATGTAGAAATGAAAAATACACTAATGGAAATCGTTTTTTTACTTATCTACTGCAGCTCCTTAGTGCGAATAGAAATTCATATGGATAATGGATTGTTTGCAAACATTTTGAGATAAGGTGAAGTAAAAGTCAATCGCGATTTCACTGAAGGTGGCTTTGCAGACTATGACCAGTTATCCGAGCTCCTATGCAAAAGATTTCCTGTTTGAACTTGCAGTTCTCTGAGAAGAAATCTCTATCGCTTAGTTTTGTCAAAAGTTTTAAGGGATTTTAGATTTGCATAAAAAAAGAAGTCATGGAAATACCTCTTTCAAAATTAAAAATTCTTCAAGCGAAGGAAAAACATATTAAATGCTTTCCACAACATAAGTCGCTTAAAATGAAGGAAAAATGTTTGTTAAAACTGGATACCATCGATATCGATATCGATAACTAAGCATTTTTCAATAAACTTTTATTTATTTAAATATCATACTTTTTTGGTAAATTGAAAATATATATGTGAAGAGTATGACTTGCCGTTCCTTAAATGAAATGTCATAGGATTGGCC
>NW_016202632.1:0-2369 GCF_001687245.7 Rhagoletis zephyria
CAAACCGAGTTGAGTATGCAGAAATTACCGATATCTCTTCTTCTGTGTTGTCTCACTAAAACAAAATATTTATTCATATGTATGTAAATTCAAAACCTTTAAGCCGTTTATCTCGAGTCTTGGGTTTTTGAGTTATGACACTTTTGAAGTAAATGAGCGATATGTATGAAATATATTTAGTAATTGTATTTAATTAATTCTTGCGAACATGTCATAGATGTCTTCCACGCCAACCTGGACCAGGCATTAGTCTCGAATCCTATGTCTATAATATTCTGTATGAAGTAATGTTACCACAGCCGGGAAAATCAATACGAATTTACTTGCCTCCTTCTGAGCCGCACTTGCCGCCCTTAGCTGTGGTACTGCAGCGCCCAGAGCCAAGCTCTGAACTGCCATTACTCGACTTTCCATTACGATTGCTATTTACGTATCTTGGTGTAGAATGTGTTATACAGTTATTGACCTGTGTTTTGCTAGAAAATCAAGTCCTTTTGCGCTCAAATGGTAGGATATGCTTAAAATTGGCTTGAATAATTTGTGAAATCTCTTAATCATCACATTTTTTACACTTGTCATTTAATNTGACCTGTGTTTTGCTAGAAAATCAAGTCCTTTTGCGCTCAAATGGTAGGTTATGCTTAAAATTGGCTTGAACACTTTGTGAAATCTCTTAATCATCACATTTTTTACACTTGTCATTTAATTTTTTTTAGATTACCAAAAATTGATGATCGTTGGAGAGTGCATCACTTCCATTCTATTTCCATTTGTATGGCCACATGTGTATGCCCCAATATTGCCCGCTGCCCTCCATCATTTTCTAGATGCACCCGTGCCATTTGTCATGGGCCTCCATGCTGATTGCGAGTCCGCTAATAAAATTGGTACTGAAGCTACTCTTTGCTTTGTAGATATCGATAAGAAAATTATACAACTGCCTGAAGAATTGCCAGTATTTCCACATAAAATCGATTTCATGGCAGAAATAATATCCATTTTGGATAAATTCGAAATAGAACGTGATCGTTCATATGAACCAATACTGAAAAACGGTTATGCGTCACGCGATCACGACGTTATGATTAGTAGTTGTACGTTGCCGTCCGGTCTGCAAGCGGCACGTCGCAGTAAAGAACGTTTTAGTCAACTGCAAGAGACCGTTTACACGCTGGCCGGTAGCGGTCATTGCNTCACGCGATCACGACGTTATGATTAGTAGTTGTACGTTGCCGTCCGGTCTACAAGCGGCACGTCGCAGTAAAGAACGTTTTAGTCAACTGCAAGAGACCGTTTACACGCTGGCCGGTAGCGGTCATTGTAGTCCAACTGGTGCTGACAACGGCATCGGTCATCATCTCGAATATCAACCACTCATTGCACATCCTTCGAAAATCGAACATGTACCACGCATTGCCGATTTTTTGCGGCGAAAAGGTGTACGTACACAGTCACCAAGTGCTGTGTCGCTCAATGATGGCACAAGCTTTGATGCCGTCGACGCAACGATGTCGCCAACTAAAGCTGCCGCAGCTGCGCGTAAGGATACAAAGACGACAACTCCTACGTTATCGCTAGAAGAGCAATACTACCAGGATTTGCGTATAAACAATGCGCTGCGAGAGACTTTTCTCAATCGCTTTGTGCATATGTTTTACGCTTATGAATTTTTCGTCATCTACCCAAATCAAGCACGTGACGAATGGCTTTCAAATCGAGAGACATTACAAAATTTTGATAAATCATCATTTTTATCAGATCAGCCTGAACATCATCGCGCGTTTTTATCGCGCTTTCTAGAATCTCAAATGTTTGCAACACTAATCGACAACAAAATTTTGGCGATGTGGGAAAAGGAACCGGATGCAAATTTGCGTATATTCGACCAGCGCGTGAAACTCCTAAGGTAAGGGATTTGAAGAAGGAGAACTATTGAATTTTCTCGTTTTGGGAACTTAAGGATGTCAATAGTTAGTTTCTCTATATTTGTTGGATAGATATTAAGCGATATATTTAATTTTTCAAACCAATAGATTACAATTAAAATATTTGAAAACAAGACGCTACTTATGATTAGCTTGAATTTTAAAATTCATTATTTTCTTCTCTTGTGTATTTATTTAGAAAGAGGCATGGTGAAAATATGATTTGCGCTACCAGTTATGAGCCGTGCGTTATGTCGCAGGATGCGCAACAGGTATACGAGAAGCGTTTGCATTGCATTGACATTGAAGTGACACCGCCTAGCGAGATACTCTCCAATAGAGCTGCCTACTTTCGCAGCTTTCCCATACTTGAAAAGTCTGTGCTAAATCAGGAATGTGCTTCGAGGTAGTGTTGTCGTTGTAGTCGTGTTGTTGACATACATA
>NW_016202633.1:0-2369 GCF_001687245.7 Rhagoletis zephyria
AAAAAGTGTTACTCCATGTTACAGTTTTGCTCGTCACTGTATGTACATTTGTATGCATATAAACAAGAATTGGTGGCTGTGTGCTTGCCATTGACGTAACAGATTTTTTAAGCGCGTGGGCGTTTGCTACTCGAAATATTCCACTTTTGTGCGGTTGTAAAATGTTTATTCAAATCATGGGAAACTTTATGTGCATACACCGGCACATACAGTGCTTATGTCTACATACATATGTATGTATGTATTTTTATGTTCCTACGCATATTTTTTTTGTAGCCAAATTGTGCTCATCAACGTTACGACTTGACGGCAATTAATCCATTTTTCCGCTTGTAAAGCATTCAATTAGCGGCGAAACAAACGCGTGTGTATAAGTGTTCTGACGGAAATTTTGAAAAATAAAAATAAAAAATTAAAATTGTTATAGCCGGCGCCTATTTAGTAATTTAAATGCATTCAAAGTATTTACTTTTTAAGTGCAGTGGAATGCAAATTCACTGACTTCCTCACTCCCTCACTCTCTGGCTCATTTCGGAGTTTCGTAACTTTTCTACTTCCATTGTGCCCTCTTATGCGCAAGTGTGTTGTCTTTGTTTTTGTTCTTTATTATGCACTTGCCATTTGCACTTGGCGCCACCTACCGTTTCGGCACGTTTCGCTGCCATTGTCCATTACATATTCGGCGCCGCAGCCTCTGACGTCACGTTGCTCATACGCCACCGCATCTTCTTCTATGAGTATTCATTGTTCGCTTTCTTTTGTTCATTCGCTGCGTATGTGTGTGCGTTTCGTCTGCTTTTGCTCCTCTTTCTCCACCTCATTATATAAAAAAATGTGTGCGTTGCGCACAGTCAGCTGCTTCCATTTATGGCTGGCTTGTCACAACTTCGATTGACATCTAAAATACGCCTTGCTTAGCTTAGCTCTCAGCCAATGACTTAAGCGTGACAAATTGCACATAATTTGCATTTGAATGTTGCAAAGTCGTAATCATAATGATTTGTAAGCTGGATGAGTGATTAGAATTTCTTTGCTGAATAGGTTATACACAAAATGACATAAATAAAGAAATAAGTTTTGCTGGACTGGCATAGTCGTATCAGGAAATGAATGAAATTCTTCATAGCTAATGTTATTCTCCAAATTAATGTTATTCTTCAAATATTTTTATTAACTTGATAGATAATAAGGAAATGTTTAATGCTCAATTTGTTTAATGCCTGTCATTGTATCTTTGTTAGACTTCTTCTAGAAAACTTGTTTTTTTTTTATAATAATTTTTAAAGTTGCTTAGTCTGGGTAAGCTTGCACATTATTGAGCTGCTAAGAAAAGCTCGCAAGTGTGTGTGGCTAGTAACTACTTAAAAGTGTCCCTAAAGAGGGGTAATGAGGGGAACTTAAAGTCTTGATTTCTGATTGCTTATCGATATATCTATATTATATTGTTATTTAATTTTTTTATTTTTTTTTTTTGATAATTTTAAATTTTTTAATAACATATTTTATTTTCCTAATAACATGTTTTTATTTTTTAGTAACATATTTTTATTTTACTTTAATTTTTTCTTAATTATTTTTAATTTGATGAATATTTTTTCCTTACTTTTAATTTTTTTTTAAATTTCTTTGAAAAATTTTTTTTTAATACTTTTTAAATTTCTTAATTTTCGAAAGGTATTTAAATATTTTTGTTTAATAACATATTTTTATTTTCTTAATACATAACATCTTTTTATTCTTTTGTAACATATTTTTATTTTCCTACAATTTTTTTTTTCCTTAATTTTTTCCTTAGTTGTATTTTTTTTTTCTAATTTCTTAAATATTTGCTTTTTATTTTTTTAAATAATTTTTTAAATACTTTTTCTTTGATTTGTAAATACTTTTTCTTTGATTTTTAAATACTTTTTCTTTTATTTTAAAATATTCTTTTATTTATTTTTATTTGTTTTTTACTTTCTGAAATAATTTTGTAAATATTTTTTAAATTTCCTAATTTTTCAAAGTTAATTAAATATTTTTGTTTAAGTTTTTTAAATATAATTTGTTTTTAATATAACTGAAATAAATTTTAAATTTTTTAAATTTGATTTTTTTTTTTTTGATGTCTAACTTAATTTTTTATTTCATAATAGTTAGCTTTTAAAATTATTACTGGCAACGTTTTTGGAAATAATTACGTTCCACATTGAATTGTTAGCGCTCTCTTTGTTTTCTACATAAACTTTAGTTGCATGCCTTTTGTTGTTTTGCCCAGTTTGCGCAGCTTTTATGCGCATTTTCATATACGGCAGCTCCGCACAAACATGTGTGTGCGTATATACCTACCCTACAAGACAGCTGAGTATCATATGAGTACTCATATTATC
>NW_016202634.1:0-2369 GCF_001687245.7 Rhagoletis zephyria
AACCGGAACTAGAATGTTTTGAAAATTTGAAAAGAAAATTGATCGAATCGCCCATTGTTGCTTTGTATGATCCGGCTGATGCTACGGAATTGCATTGTGATGCAAGTTCCATCGGTTATGGTGCAATACTTCTGCAAAAGGAGAAAGACGGGAAAATGCACCCTATTTTTTATTTTTCGAAAAGGACAACGCCAGCTGAGTCCAAGTATCATAGTTTTGAGCTTGAAGCTTTAGCTATTGTAAACGCACTACAACGTTTCCGAATTTATCTTCAGGGTATAAAGTTTAAGATTGTGACAGACTGTAATTCGCTTGCGTTAACAATGAATAAGAAGGAACTTAATCCCAGNATGACAAACTGTAATTCGCTTGCGTTAACAATGAATAAGAAGGAACTTAACCCCAGGATTGCTAGGTGGGCGTTAGAGCTGCAAAATTTTGATTATGTGTTGGAACATCGTTCGGGAAACCGCATGCAACACGTTGACGCGTTGAGTCGGTGCACAAATATATTGGTGATAGAAACAAATACCTTCGAAGAAAGCCTAATCATTGGTCAAGGTAGGGATTCTGAGTTGAAGAGAATCCGAGAAGAATTACAACGTACGGAACGTAATTCGTACGAAATGCGAAACGGGGTGGTGTATAGAAAGAAACGGGATGGAGGCTTATTGTTTTTTGTTCCAACTGACATGCAGGAACATGTAATTTATAAATACCACGATGAGATGGGGCATGTGGGCACAGATAAATTGACTGAGCTTATATCGAAAACATATTGGTTCCCAAAAGTGCGTGATAAAGTAATTAGCCACATACAAAATTGTTTACAATGCATAGCGTTCGGTGATAAATGCGCTTAATGAATATTTTAGATCATATAGTAAGCCAAAGTGTATTATATCGGATAGGGGTACTAGTTTTACTTCAGGAGATTTTAAGGAATTTACAGAGACGCATAATATTCAGCATATTAAGATTGCAACTGGTTCTCCGCAAGCAAACGGCCAAGTTGAGCGCGTGAACGGAACTATTGGGCCAATGATAGCAAAATTGATCAATCAAAAAGGGGGTACAAATTGGGTTTCTGTGTTAGAACAGGTTGAATTTTGTCTCAATAACACGCATCACAGATCTATTAACGAACATCCAAGTGTTATGTTATTTGGAATAAGACAAAGTGGCAATGTAGAAGATTATCTTCAAGAATCGTTAAATAATGTTAGTGGAAATGAAAATCAGGAATTTCGGACTCTCAACGAGATTAGAAGCAAGGCAGCCCAAGCTGAGAATAAAGTACAAAAATGTAACGAGCAGTATGTCAATAGCAAGAGAAAACCGTCAGTTAAATATGTCAATTAAATATGTCATGGTAACAAATTTCGATTCACACGCCGGCATATCCTTATCGAGTCTCAAAAGTTTTGCGAAATGACCGTTACTTGTTGGAAGATGTAGAGAATTTTCAGCAATCCAGAACTCCTTGGGCTGCTTCCAATATAAAACCTTGGTTCAAGGGTCGTGAAAGCTATGATGATCAGGAAATCACATAATCAGGATGGCCGAATTGTAGTAGAATTTGTAGTAGAATATTGCTATAAGTATGACCTAGATTTAGAGAATACAACCATGTAAATGCAAATGACCTAGATTTAAGAAATATAAGGCTGTAGAAATACAACTCTGTGTATGGAAAGCGTCTGGGTAGAGACAAGAAAAACGAAGTAAAGACATTCGTAAAATAGCATCGAGCAAGTGAACTTGTGCGTTTTCGTGATCGGCCTCTATCTTATTGCCTGCTACAATCGTTAACATTGAAACAAAATAAATCAACGAAAAGTTGTTGTTTTATGCCATTGGCAGCGTATTTTTAACACCTTGCGGCTAAATGCATGCTACAAGCTTCACCGTTAACGATTGAATTTCTTCTCGTTAAAAACCAAAATAGAATTATTTTGATAATTACCTGAAGATAAAAAACTTAATCGTTTCAACAGAAACGATNCGTTAACATTGAAACAAAATAAATCAACGAAAAGTTGTTGTTTTATGCCATTGGCAGCGTATTTTTAACACCTTGCGGCTAAATGCATGCTACAAGCTTCACCGTTAACGATTGAATTTCTTCTCGTTAAAAACCAAAATAGAATTATTTTGATAATTACCTGAAGATAAAAAACTTAATCGTTTCAACCGAAACGATTGCTTTTTTTGGTAAACGCGAGGATTAGCGTTACAATGTATCCTTTATTTTAAGGTTATCTAAATAGGTATTACTCCAAGAATCTTCGTGTAAAGTGATCTATTATTTTTATTGGCTAAATAATAGACATAAGAACGATTATGAGAAATGTAAACATAACAAAACT
>NW_016202635.1:0-2369 GCF_001687245.7 Rhagoletis zephyria
CTTAAAAAAAGTGACTAGCTACTTGGTGTACAAAGCATTTTACTCGTATATATGTACGTACTTATATGAGCGCCACCTCCCAAATCAAATTTATTAAATACGCGCGCCAGGCTTCGGTTTAACTAATAAGGTGTGCATATTTGTGACACTCTTTGCATGCATAATAGATACTCGTATTGCGATTTGCTAAAATTCCACTACCAAAAATTGCTTGCGTAATCATTTGCACGGCGGAAATCAATTTTGGTAGTCTAGATCCATTTAAAGCGGAAGCAGGTATGGTGGCGTCTTGGACTATAAATTATATAATGAAATTTTTGTAGAAATGCAAATACATGAATTAACTTTGCATAAAATTTCCGACCAAGTTTTTTGGTGCTGCCACTTAAATTTTTTATATAAATGTGAAAAATGTTGCATTGTGAATTATAAATTTAGAAAACTAATCATGCTTCCGTTCTGCGCATCTACTGTTTGAGTTTGGCCACAGAAGCTAGAGGCTTCTTTTTGACTCCCTGAACAGTACTTTTTATAACAATAGGAAGTGTTGGCCACCTGGGAAAGCTAAATGACTATTAGTCCAAGGACCTACAAAAACCAAAGATGTGTTCAGCTTCTCTAATAGTTAGAAAACTCCGAGAACCTTATAGTTCATTTCCACCAAGCCTAAACTGCAGTTTATGCCTATTCGAAAGGCAGATTACAACTCGAAGAAGGTATCTGCTTATATTTAGTACAAGCAAACAAAAGAAAAAAATTAAAATCATTATTAAGCGTCTGATGGAAATGGGCTATTAGACAAATATAGAAAAATATAGACAATGCAAATTTGCATAGAATTCAACTCATATATGTATGTATATACTTTCCTCACGCCCTTTCGAGAGAGGACACAGTATGTATAACAAAGGCCCTCTTTAAAAAGTTTGTCATAAATCACACCATTCTAGAAGCCAATCAATAAACCTTTTGAACTGAAAGACTTTCAAAATTATCTGACCTTCCAATAACAAGAAACATTTGGAAATAAAATATTTGTGGCTAAGCTTCAGAAAACGGTTTTAAAATTGTTATTAGTTTACTCCTTAGATGACAAAATATAAGAAAAAATCAAATGCATTCTCCATACTTAAAAATTAAATAGTTACTATATAAAATGTTATTTTTTATTTATTTTTTTCTTTCAAATTTATTGCTTTTATTCGAGCTTTTTGATGCCCCTAACCTTCTTAGTATTGTTTTCTAAAGCTCATGGCTCTAAGAAGCGGAAGTAATGCACAAAATCTATAATTACAACAAGCAGAATCATATAATAACAGCTGTCGGCTGACCAATCCACCAGCCGAGAAAGACAAAGTGGTAAAAAATTTTTGATCTATGCGCAACCACCCGCATTTCCTGTTTAATGTAAATACAAATGAATAGCGATTACCTATGACTGACATAAGATTGTCAATTATAATTGACAGGCTGACATAATTTTTGATGAAATCAGTTTTTTTATTTCATTCGTAAAATCAACAAAAACTGCTATGTATCTTAATTATCCGTTTATTACAAAAGCTTATGGAGCTCAGAACTAAGGCGGATTTGTATGATTTTTTTTTTAAGTTGAGAGAACAAATTTTTTTTTGGTTAAAACCTTTATTTGATGATTGATTGAATGAGTTGATTTTTATATATACTTTTTTTTAGTTTGGATTTTTTTGTTCTCTTCAAAAAAAAAATCTAAATTTATGAATCCGCTTTAATGACGTCAAAGCTACAATAGTAATTCACAATTATTGTTAACTCACTACGATCTCAGCGATGCGTGGGCGCTTGCTTATTCGCGTTCGCTGCTTAAGTCTTTTGTTAGCGCAGGCTCGCTGTGAGCCTGCTGCTTGCCATCAAAGCATGTACTCAACGATGGGGTAAATAAGAAAGAAGCAAAAAATGTGTGCTATTACCATTGCGCAAGCCCTTTTTCAGGTTTCGTTTATTTATTTTTTTTATGTTTGCTCACAGTTTTTCTCTGATGTTCACTTTAAATCACAGTCTATCATCATTATACAATAATTCTTCATCACGTTTCATTTGCTTGCCGCACGTTCGTTGTTACTTATTACGCATGACTATTTATTATACCAACCAACCATCAAACCAGCGAACCAACGAACCAACTAAATAAGTGGCTTATGCGCAAGGAAAGGTGTGCATTTAGCGAGCTACTCAATTTACGTTAGCCAGTTTACGTATGTAGTATATAATTAAAGATCTACACTTATTAATTTGTTTGTGTGAGATTGTGTGTGTGTGTGTGTGTGTGTGTCTGTGTGCCGGAGCAGCTGCAGCATGCTGCCTATTTGGCGCGCATTCCGTGACTCATT
>NW_016202636.1:0-2369 GCF_001687245.7 Rhagoletis zephyria
AATTGCAGATAGAGGGTATTAATGAATTCAAGCCCTCGATATTTCACATCCTGAAAAAATTATTCAAATTATTATTCAAAGCAAAAGCCTTTTTCATCTATTAAAAAACAACACTTACGGGGCAATGTTTATTATAAGAACAACATTTTTTTCTATGAATCGACATACTTTAAGCATTGTTGACGCTATTTCCATTTGAATGAGGAAATAGCGTCAATGACTTTATTTCCANTGACTTTATTTCTCTTTTGAAAAGGTAATAATGTCAATTGACTTTATTTCGCACCAGGGTGGGAAATAAAGTCAATTGACCTTATTTCCATTGACCTTATTACCTGTCACCAAAAGAGTGGCTTCTAGCAGCAACCGCTAAGGCGATGCCCTTATAAAGGCTAATGGTCTGATTATGGCAACTCAACGTAACTTACATGCTCTCACTTAAAAATTCTCTTAAATGGATGTTGCTTATAATTGAACAGTCGAAACTTAACTTAGTGCCACATCGAAATCTTTTTCATTTTGATTTTCTAAGTTCAAACAACAAGTTAAGTTAAGTTAAGTTGCCATAATCAGGCCTTGGAGCAAACGAGTTATATGGATATGGAAACAGGTATATTTTGAATCTAGAACAATACGGGGTATGAAGTTAAATCCAACTAAGAACCCAGCGTCAATTACATAACACCTGTTAAGAGCTGATTTTTCAGGGTTTCCGTCCAAAAAAGAACGGTTCCAATCGAAAATAATGGTTTTACCAACAATGTACATTGGTGACTCGTAGATATACTAGTAAAGTATAGTAAAGTGAGTCCAAAGTTTCCGACGTGTAAGCTTTGCGAATTATATCTGGAAGGATTAAGGGGTCCTTTCCAGAGAGTTAAATGGTTCCTATGTCGAACCATTTGCCGTTGAACTGGCCGTAGCTGAGATCAGTTTGTGAAAATAGTTGCTTCATGGAGAAAGTAGGAATCTGGTAGGCCGCCAGTTAAAACTTGTCTTTTTCCGCAGAATAATGAGCATTACTCAAACATAAGTGGCATCAGTTGGCTGGCCCGGTTTGAACTTTCGGCTTTTATTCCTTCACACACATATTGACTCCTGAAGTTGCGGCAATTGAGCTCAGGGACGAATAGAGTCCAGAGAAACCAGCGTATTCCGATCAGAAGTATTCGTCGGAACAAAAAGCCAATCAGTCGAAAGGTTGGTCGAGTAATAACTCTGGGAAGGTAGTAAAGTTGCCAACTAACAGTTGGTTAAAGGGACTTTGTTGGTTCATACGTAACATTTTTTTATTCTTTAGTGGCGGATGTCTTGAATAAGCGCCTGTTCTACAATTTAAGAGAGAGTTAACCCAGCGAGCGATGAACCTCTTAACCGTATGTAAAGCTATATAATCTTATCTAACCTTGCCCAAACAAAACTAATATGACCTTATCTATCTTCAAGTGATGATTTATATTTAAAACATGTGTTCGTTTATTTTTCGAAAAGTCTAGGAAAGCTTAACTCTTAGAGCTGTACTAAAGTGGACACAAGTATGTGTATGCCTGCACTTCGACATCAGGATGTCAAACCTTAAACTTGACCATGTTCATCGCTTTTATTTCAGCCCTAGTATCGAGAATAGCCTTTCGCTGGCTAGAATACATTCTTATTCTTCTTTCTGATGCCAAGTGAAGCCAAGTCCTTCTCCACCTGGTCTTTCCAACGCAGAGGAGGCCTTACTCTTCTTCTGTTAACGGCGTTGAATACTTTCAGACTCGAATACCTTAACTTTCGACAAAAAAAAAATGTATTTTGTTAACCAACATCAACAAAGCTTTAAGCTGCATAGCTTATACAAAAATATCTATGTATGTTTGTTTGTACACTTGGAAAAAAAATTGTTTGCATAAATTGTTATCCATGTAATTAAAATGATGTCCGCAATTTGTATTGTTTTGACTAATCTCTTTTTTTCTGCCTATCAGAAAGCTCGTTCAGAAAAAAATAATGAATGAGCACGCTCTCTGCAATGAATCAAACGCATACAAAAGTTCGTACGAGCGTTGGATGTGGCAACAAATTTGCACGCAATTTGCTGAAATATTTGCACAAATTACAATCAATTAACGAAACAAACAATGTCGAATACCAAATATTATACTTATGTAAAATTCCATATGCAGGAGTAAGGCATGTATGAACGGATACATGTAACACAGGATTAAATATGGAAAAAATTTCAATTTTAGTGGGAAGCGATTATTTGCAACCATACAAACATGTGTGTTAGCAGGGCCTATAAATGTGACGACCTGGTAATTGCTGTTAAAGGCAAATACCCAAATACCTATTTTCACTCTCCATAAGTTACAGTGCAAGGCTCT
>NW_016202638.1:0-2369 GCF_001687245.7 Rhagoletis zephyria
ATTTGTTTGCCCTACACTCGCTGCAACTCCACCGTTCTGGGCTTCAACGAGCACTTCGTCCAGGGCGGCTGTCCGCGGAATCAGTTCTGCCGATCGGGCTACTGTCTCTGTCAGCCAAACTATGAATTTTCCAGCGGAAACGACGGGAGTTGTGTGCTGCAGCGAGGCATCGACGTCGGCCAGCGGAGCTTCCTCGAGCAGTACTTCTGGCTGATTTTAGTGGGCATCGTGGCGGTGGTGGTCGTAGTCTTCAGTCTGGCCATGCTGCAGGTNGTGGTGGTCGTAGTCTTCAGTCTGGCCATGCTGCAGGTGGTTCGCTCAAAGCTGGGAAGTAGAAAGATAGTGCCTGGAAGAGGAGGAGGAAATGCTCACAATGTTCACAGATCGACGGCGGTGCGAATGTCGATGATCGACCGAGTTGGCGGCAGTGGTAGGAACAACAGAAGTGCTGCTAATGGTGGTGGTGGTGGTGGTTCGAGCAGTAGAATTTAGAAAATGTTGAAAATTTAACCTTTAAACTGTGATTGTTATTTTTGAATTTAAAGATCTGCTANCACAGATCGACGGCGGTGCGAATGTCGATGATCGACCGAGTTGGCGGCAGCGGAAGGAACAACAGAAGTGCTGCTAACGGTGGTGGTGGTGGTGCTTCGAACAGTAGAATTTAGAAAATGTTGAAGATTTAACCTTTAAACTGTGATTGTTATTTTTGAATTTAAAGATCTGCTACTCTCTTTCACCTTTCACTCACCACTACTACGGATATGATATTTTAGATTTTATTTTAAACTAGATTTTATTTTTGTAAATTGTTTTAAAAAGTTTTTTATTTGAAAACTTTAATTTACGTTGATTTGATTTCTTGGCTGTATTTTATTTTACCTTTTGAAAGTTTGTGACTCTGTTACCACGGTTCAATGGAGACCACCGCCACCAACATCACCACCACCGCCACTAGTTTGTCTGGCCAACCTGTCACGTACTGTGATCATTACTACTTCTTCTTTTCGACTACTGCCGAGGTTTGGACAAGTTTCCTGCAAAGCTGCTGCTGCTGCTTTGGTTGCTCTAGCCAGGCCATCTGTTCAATTTTCCAGCTGACTGAATGCAGTTGCTGAGCAACATGTCTGCACACACACACACACACAGAGCAGCCAAACTCGGGGCCAATTCATTCTTTCCTTCTTTCGCTCACTTTTCATCCAGTGCAGCGCAGTCAGTCAGTCAACCGGCAGTCCATCAATCTGTCCGCATCACTTCAGCAACCAAGATTTCTTTCTTTTCTTTTCTTCGTATGATTCAAGACTACCTCCCTAACCAAACATACAGACAGCAGAAAAGAGAGAAAAAGAACATAATCAACGTCTCCATCGCTGCAGAAGAAAACACAATAGAAGCGAGCAGCAGTAACAGGTTGCGCAGCTTCTGACTGCCACCACCACCACCAGCTCGCATCAGCCAGTGCTCNAGAGAGAGAGAGAGAGAGAGAGAAAACTACGAAAAATAAAAAAGTGCAGTGCCAACTTCACAACACAGAGCAGGTAAATTGAAACCTGGGAAAGTAAACTGCTGTGACGGGCAAATGTGGAGCAGCAACAGCGACTACACGCGCAAGTGCTGCAAGGTCAAAGGCGAAAGGTGGCCTGCTAGTCTGCCTGCAGGCTTGCCCTACCTACTTTTGCTGCTGTTGAAAGAGAACCGCCACTTGTCTTTTTCTTCTTTTCTTGTTTCATTCACTTTCTCTTGAGCCCACCGTTTAGTCGCAGGGCAGACAGGCAGTCTGCTCACTGTGTAGTCACTCTCCATTTTCTTTCTCATTATGTTGAATAATGGATAATTGAAATGAGTCAAAAGGGAAAGGAAAGGAAAGTAAAAGTTGTCAAAAGGTTAGGCAAGTGAAGTGAAAGTGAGGGGATGCTGAAAACCTTTCTTTTTTCCTTTTCGATACCTGGAAACCTACTGTTCTCTCGTTCTGTGTCAGCTCTTTTCTTCCTTCAGTTTCTCACCAACTTTTGAGCATTAGAGTAAACAGTTGTTAAAAAGTGGAGATGCGGAAAAAAGAGAGAAAGAGAGAGGTGCCAGGAACGTTTAAAGTAAAAGTGAGGGTAGCCTATTTAAAGTGTTTAAAAGGCCCAGCCCCGACTAAAAGTAAAGTTTTTACAATATTATGGAAAGGGAGAACATATTAATCAGTTTAAAAAGAAGGAAGGGAGAAGATAAAAAATAGATGTGATGTAAATGCGCCGTGAAGATCAACTTCTTTTTTTTTGTGTAGGTTCCCATGAGGTGAACGAGAAAAAAACTGTCTGCAAACAGGTGCCTGCTTGAAAACAGTGCTTTTGCTATTTTAATTTAAAAAAATTGTTTAA
>NW_016202639.1:0-2369 GCF_001687245.7 Rhagoletis zephyria
ACACTAACACATTGAACCAAAAACACCAATACACTAACCAAAAACACACTTATAGCCTACCAAATACACACCTACAGCCTGCCAGAAAATCGGTAAGAAGAAAGGTACTTTACTTATGGTACTGTACGATGGTTGAAGTAGCGAGGTGCGCTTCGCTCAGAGAAATGAAAATGAAAAATACCGAAATTTTCCATTCGAAAGCTGACCCACGATGTAGGGATGTATTCTATTATTCTTGAGATGACCGATCTTAAATACTAACGACCCACTTAAAACCAGGACTCTCTTAGGAATAAGTAAGTAAAATAGCTAAAAACTCACGGCTGTCTGCACAAGGCTATTTCAAAGTGCAGACGGATCTTCTTGTATGATGTACTGAATTTCATTAAAATCGCCGAGTGGTTGTCGGTGGTTCAGAAATGCTTTAAATTTGCAAGTTTCTTGTCACAATGGTGGCAACCCAAGCAGCCTACGAACAAACAGACCAAAGTTGACGTCAAACCAAAATTCCTCCGTCCGGCATTCCTTTGACGTAGGCTCACTATATTAAAAAATAATTACTTACTGAAATGAAGGACAATCGTGTCACACTTAAAATTGGCGCAACTGGTACAAAGTTGGTGCTACAACACTTGCGCACGCGCTGCTCACACTTTTATGATGCTTTTGCCCTAAGTTGAAATCTTCCTTGAGGGAATTTCGGGGTTATAAAAACTTGACCAAGCCCTTAAAACCGCAAACCTTTCTTGATAACTTCTCTATCTTTTACCCTTTTTCAAAATAAAATACAACGTTGAACTCGTTGGCTGAAGAAAGGTATTGGAGTTTTTCGAAATTCAGAAGAGTTAAAGCTCAATGACGCTTCACAGATTCGTAGGCGTGTTGAATGGTGATGTTAGACACACATCTCATCTAGGGAGCTGCACTGATAAAGCCCAATTAATTTGTTTATCGTCGCCCGCAGCGTTTCGCCGATAGGATCATATATGTATGCATAAAGTGTGCAATCTACCGGCACTTCACCGCCAGCGGTATGTATGTGATACAGGGGGCTTGTTGTTTAAGCAACATTCTTTCTGCTTTCACCTCATTTTCGTCGTGTGGTTGTAAGGGAACTTCGTCTCCAATCATTTGTATGTATTCTTGATTCCTTATTGCAGTCTTGAAGCTATTGGTCTGCTACTGTATTTCGAATACGATAATCGTGCGCATTCTGACTATCATNATTGGATTGCTCATATTGTAAGCAGAGAATTTAACGAGCCATGTAATTGGTTGAGTTAACAGCAGCAACAATATTTGCAATCTAAATTTCCATTTGAAATTGTTGCACTTGCCTCTAATCGGCAAAAGAGAGAGAGAGAGAGAGAGAGAGTGTGGTAAAAATAAACCAAGTCACTTTTACATAATAATTCTAACATTGGTTTGCATTTAATTCACGACCTATCTAGTTTTTCTGGCACTTGGACGGCGATCAAAATTTGCGAACTTCTGCAAGCGCAGTCAATAAAGTGGCAAGTTGGCATGCCATGTGGCACATGAGCAGCGCTGCGAAGGTGAACTACCTTGACAAGAGTGGAGCAATTGTAAATAGTTGCATAAGGGCAGTAACTAACTACATATAAACATACGAAAATAGCGAGGGGTTGCCAAACGGCTTATTGCCAAAAATATGGGCTTTTACTAAAATTATAGATAAATGAAATATGTACAATAAAAAACTCTTTGCTTTTTAGCGTCTCGTTGCGCATGCATTGGATCTAAAACGGACTCTACACCATCAAATGCTGGACGGCAACTAATTAAGAGCAAGTGAGCGAGTGAGTCTTGCCGTGTCAATGATTGTTGGAGGTGCCAACTTTTTCGGATCAACCGATTTTTTTGTGTAATACTCCGTATAAAAAAAAAATCGATGGGAGATTGTAAGTGATAATAATAAGATATATCTGGACGACGTGCAGTCCTCTTTGTGCGGTTTTCAAAAAAAAATATCCACTACAGCACACAATTTTTGCAAAATTTCGTCGAATATTTCTGCTTTTCGGCTGTTTTGTGCAATAAAATTGTCAAAGCTGACGGGCTTTTCACATCTAGCATTTGACAGTGCGTTGGACACATAAGGGTGTACAGCTTTGCATATGTAGAAATGTATCACAAAATATGAGCGTCTGTGTTGGCTTCAAAGGACATGTTGCTCGCATTCATTATTCAACTACCAAGGATCCAGAGCTAAAAAAAAAGATCTATGCACATATGTATGTACATATGTAACTAGCCTAGCCGCGGCGTTGCTGCAGCGCTTCACCCTTTGCATGTGGGTCGAACATGTGGCAAGCGCCACACATATTATTCAGCAACTGGCATAGACT
>NW_016202640.1:0-2369 GCF_001687245.7 Rhagoletis zephyria
ATTTCATAAAAGAAGGAAAGAATTTTAATATCTTTTTGGGCCGGTTCGTATTGACTGTAACATTTATTCTGACAATGAGTAGGCGGCTTAATATGTGGCACTGAAACATCGGAAGTAAGAAAAAAAATTTGTGTAAGTGAATAACAGTTTAAGGATAAACTATTTTTTGTTAAGTACGTACATATATTTATACATATGTATGTATATATGGCACACCACTTGGATCTCCGATTTTTTTTTCATATTTTTTTATGTTATAGTACCATTTGAGAGGTGACCCCTTGATTTTTAGCGTTTTGGGCGTTCTTTTGTCGCCCGCTTACAAAAAATGCAGCTTATATAATAGATTGGCGCTAACACATATGTTAGTGTTTGGCCGCGCTTCTCCTCCGATTTGTGGCGTGCGCCTTGATGTTGTCACACAAAGCGGAGGGACCTACAGTTTTACGCTGACTCCGAACGGCGATTGTATTTTTATAAGAAGCTGTTTTTCATAGCAGAAATACACTTGCAGGTTTACCATTGCCTGCCGAGGGGCAACCGCTGTTAAGAAAACACCTTTTATCTACATTTTTTGCGATGTTGCTTTGACCAGGGCTTGAACCCAGGCGCTGGGAAGTGGAAGCGCGCACTACTTACCACTACACCACAGCGGCCTTGGGTTAAAAATGCTTAAATAATTGGAGAACGAATCTCTTGCTTCACCCTCTATAATGAATAAGTAAGAGGATGGTCTTTGATACGATAACTTGGCTATTCTCCAGAATATCAGATCCTTTGTTAACGAATGTATTCTATCCTCGTTGTGAATTCGGAATCCAGCCCATTCCTGAAGAAAATTTTTAAGAAAGAGAGCTTTTATTTCGTTTAGACAATGGACTTCACCTCATTTGTTGCTCAACGTCATTTCACACAACCATATTAGTTTCGCGGCGAAACCAGATCCAGACATCGCGGCATAGAGAAAACTTTTTTGTTTTGCTGTCGTAAACGGCTTTGAAATCGCCAAAGAGATGGTGCGCATCGATCCCATTCTCGCGAGTCATTTCCAAGATTGAGCGTATTGTGATCACCTGATCCATGGTGGATTTGCCAGGTTTTACGCCAAACCGAAAAGGCCCAATCAATTCGTCTCCAAATAATTACGGCATAGCAACAATGTGAGAAATATGGCTGCTGAAAGAAAAAATTGAAGAAAATATGACTCCAAGATCTTTAATTTCATTAATTAATTCTAAAACAGAACTACACCTTTTCCAACAGTATTTCAGAAAAATACAAATGTTTTTTAGAAAAGGCCAACTGAATTTCGGAATAGCTCAAATGTATTTCAGAAAAGGCCAAATGAAATTCAGAAATACACAATTGCATTTCAGAAAACAAAGGCAATTGCTTATATCATTCATAAATAATATTTTGCTTAGGAGTTGATGCATGCACCTTATTTTGACTAGGTTCGCCTTCCTTTCTTTTGTTTTTTAATGTTTGATATTTTTTTTTATAAAAGTCTAACTCATTATGTAATAAACTGGACATAAATAAACTTTCAGGCTTTTATAAAAAAATATTAAACATTAAAAAGGAAATGTAATTGCCAACATTCATACATGCAACTATAAAAGTACGTGGAGCCGGATTTAAGTACACTTAGGTCCCTTTTTATGCGGTACACTCGGTTTCTCACTTCAACACTTATTTTTCCATGTAAAACTGAACATTAATGAAATTTTTATTTTAACTAAAAATAAATAAAAATACCACAACAAATACATGAATTATGTAAGAATAAAAAGACAAATTATTTATCAGAAGCATTGCCTCTTACACACTGAAAAAATGTAATAAAAACTCTCAAAAAAACCAAATCGCTACTGCGAAATAATGGTTTGAAAAACCGCATAAATTCAAATCCGCATAAAAAAGCCGCATAAAAAGAGACCTAAGTCTATATGCAATGAACATCTTCTAGTTTACTACATCATTAAAATATCTTTTTTTCATAAATTTTCTCCTTTACTCAAACCATTACATATATGTGCATATGTATGTGCATACACATACAAATTTCGGTTTATTTATGCACTCTTTCAAAAAGCATTGCGACCGATTTTATGGCCTTCTTATTACCATTTCCGTCAACTAATTTTGATGATTGATTTCCAATACTTGCATATACTCGCAGCTCTGTGCTCGCAAGTAAATCATATCGCATTATTACAAATATTATCCCATATCTTTATGAAATATCTTTATGAAATATCTTTTGTAGTCAAGCATAAATCTGCCAATTGAATACACACACACATGTGCTTATGAAACTTAAATATCTATACATATAATAAAATTGTAACAGGTCGATGTCTGTACAT
>NW_016202641.1:0-2368 GCF_001687245.7 Rhagoletis zephyria
AAGCTACTGCCTAGCTGGCACTTGTCTCCGTGTATTCCCTTTTTTTATTTTTATTCCGTAGTGTTGTCAGCCTTGTTGCTGCTGCTGCTGCTGCATCGGCACTTTCTCCCATCTGATTACCTTTAATTGGAGCGATGTTGAGTGAGCGCTTGTGAGAGAGAGTGTGTTTGTTAAATTATAATTCAATTAGCCCGACGATGTTTGTCTTCTCTTCTGCTGCTGCTGCTGCTGCTAAAACTAATTCCCGGGAGGAGAATTGAAAGAGAGTGGTGGTAGTGGTGGTCACCAGAGCCTGAAGTGCCTGTTGTCTGTGTGTGTGTTGGAATATTTGGGATGTGATGTGCCCAACGCGACTCTTCCTCTTTTTCTCATTTTTCTCGTTTTTTGCTGTTCGGCAAAGCGATTTCCCTCGTTTGAGATTCAGGGCGCACACCGCTTTGCATTTGAATGGGCCGGCACTCTCTGGTGGGCACTCTTTCGGCCAGTTGCAGTGTGGTTGTTATGAGCTCTTTTATTTTTCTTCTATTCCAGAGCTGGACAATTTGAGCATCACTTTAGCTTTTTCACGCTTTCCCTGGCAGGCAGCGGCAGCAGTTTCAGCTTCATTGCCCGGCAAGAAATTGCCGCCGCTGTCATCTCGACGTGGCCCACTTTTCTTCATTTTTACACTTTTTTATTTATTTTCTCAGCCTGGTTCGGGTGTTTATGTGTGTGTGTCTTTAACACCCATCCATAACATGGAGCATTAGCAGCAGCGTGTTGCTCGCAGAGAAAGCTTCCTCTTTTTGCGGCTGAACACTTTTCTCTCGCATTCTCTCACACACAGTTTTATACACTTGGCTTGAGCATTCGAGCAGCAGCAGCAGCAGCTCAGTCCGGCATCGTTCCGGAATCCTCGGCCATTGTGCCCCCGCCTTCCCTTCTAATGAAAATTGATTTTCAAAGACCGTTGCTGCTGCTGCTGCTCGGCGACACGCGCCACTGCAGAACCAAAGAGGAGGAGGAGGAGGAGGAAGTTTTTCACGCGGTTCTGGGTTCTTTCAGTCTCTCCCTTTCATTTTCATTTTCATTTTCCTTTTCCTTTTCCTTTCTCCTTTCTTCATCTCCTGCTCACCACCACTGCACACTGCCCACGTCTCAGGCAATTAGGCGCTTTCCTCAAAGTAAGCACAAATGAAAGCAGTTGCGGTGTGTGGTGTGTGGTGTTCGCCCAGGGATGCTGCTGATGGTGGTGCTGGTGAAGTGTAAACGTACGAGCTTCAGCGCTCGGAGCCTGCTGAGTGTGGCTGCGGTGTGCTAACAAAACAGTTCGGCCAGTAGTGGAGGGGCAATATTGCCTGTCGAATGTGGTTGCTGCAGTTGCTGTTGCTGGGCGCCATTCTCTTTCTTTCTCTCGCAGTTACTCTTTCCCCTCGGCGACGTCTTTATGACAGAATCTCTTTCGATTCTCCCGAACTTGCACTTTGCTTACTTTGGCTTCTCCTTCCTCTGCCTGTCTGGTCGCCTTATCATCTAGTTCAGCTCGAATTGTGTGATCTAGCTGTGGTGGTTGTTAGTCACTTCGCTGGGATCACTGCCAGCACCAACTTTTAGCTTTGTGTTTGTCTTTTCACCGTCGTCTTCTTCTTCTTCCTCTGCTACTGCTCTGTTTGTCAAAAGTTTTGGTTGCGCTGAAGGTAGCTTTTTGGAATAGATGGGGAAGGGATGTGTTCTCCTCGCAAGTTTTTTGGTTTGTTTTTGCTCGAGTTGGGTGCTCGTGTGTTTTGTCTTCATTTCCCTAGCGAGGGCCAGGCAGGCGAAGCAGCAAGTTTGACTGCCTTCTCTGNTCTTCTTCTTCTTTTGCTGATTAGATTTACGCTTTATTTAGTAGACTTTCAACTTCTTTTTCTTCTTCTTCTTTAGTCGTAGTAGTAGTTCACCCCCTTGTGCATATTTCATGTCTGTCTGAATTTTTAAAGTTTAATTTGAAGACTGCTTTGGCTGCTTTTTATTTTTATTTTTTTCTGAGACAGAAGACAGAAAACTTCTGACAGAACTTGACGGCAGTCATTTTTCTTTTTTCTCTTATTATTATTATTATTTTGCATTATTATCGGCACTGCTTTCGTTTCTCTTTTTGCTCTGCTCTGGACTCTCTGCATCTCATCCCTAATTCGGAGTCCTTTCTTCTCCTTCTGCTGTTGTCATTAGTTGTTCTGCTGCAAAAAGAACGATCTTCATTCAACAGACATGCACAAACACAAACACACACACACACACACACACACACACACACACACACACACTTCCGATACGTGCATACCAAATGAATGATGCCACTGCTGCTGCTGACCCTTTTCAGAGCTGAGCTGAAGAGAGTATATGTTCA
>NW_016202642.1:0-2368 GCF_001687245.7 Rhagoletis zephyria
ATCTGCGAGAAGCGCGAGCTACTTCATCGGCGCTTGAGTGGAATTGCACCTTCGCACAAACGCCAAACGCTGAGAACAGAGTTGCTGCTTAGTAAGCTATGAATGGCTGGCGACGGCAAAGATACACGTCAGTGCTCAGCAATCTAGCGCTGAGCAGCGTTCCGCCTCAACTTGCAAGCGTACATACTAAATACTAACTAAATCTGGTTGTGTATCCGGTTGTGTGTGTGTTGCAAGCGCTTCTTCAAGCCGAAACCGCTCAATTTAAGCGCATAAAGTGGCTCAGATTGGTTATTTTCTTTGCGGTTTACCTACTTTCTTTCAGAATTCCGCTTTTTACAAATTTCGACTTGGACTTCTTAAGCGCGCGCTGAGTGTGAATGCACTTGACGTATATGTACATACTTAGAAATATGTGCAGAAGGTTGCATACATATATATATGTATATATATATATATATGGCTAAGTGTTTGACGTGCATAAATTTTGAAAGCCAGGCTTTTTGTAAAAACAAAGTACGAAGAGTGTGGAGTTGGTCTCACTCGCATTTTAGGCATTTGGCGTAACCAAATTGACTGAAAAAAGAATTAACTCAAATCGTTCACCTACTTAATTTTAAGAAGACCACAAACTTAAGGAGTGGGCGTATTGCAGATAAAAATAAAACGATGGAAAAGGTACTAAAACGTACACCAGGGACTCGACATTGTGGTATCTCTTCAGGAGAGCCCACGGGGTGATGTACTATCCTGTGGAATCAAAAAGACATCCAAATCTAAATTTCTGCCTCCAGAAATTTCCGCCTCACTCCACACTGTATCATAACTTCTTCTTCTTCTTCTTTGGCTCTGTAACCACCTAAGCGATTTTGGCTTCTGTTCTGTGCCGACTGACGCCAGTTGGTAATTCCAAGAGAAGCAAAGTCCTTCTCCATTTGGTCTTTCCATCACAATGGGGGCATCCATCTCAGCACCCATTTTTTTTAAGCCTACAGGTGGCCTTAAAGACTTCCCCTCGGATCAAAAATACTAAGTGGCGGTGAATTTAGCACTGCATTCAGAGCAGCCCCGGGTGTTGTAGGTACAGCTCTCGTAGATCACACTGACGTTGTTTCTGAAGTCTGGNTTAGGCATGGGTCTGCTATCTCCGGATCAATACTGGTTTTGTATGAGCTTAGCCCACAGGAAGATCTGAGTTGAACTATGATAGTTCACGTTTCTCCTGTGTTTCCCATTTTGAGAGCCTCCTAGTACGATGCTTTTTCGGAAAGGGGAGATGACGATTTCCACCGCTTCGTGATAAAGTAAGTTGTATTTAGCGCCTGCTTAACTTTATATCCTTCCAGTTGACTTACATATATGCTAAAGTAGCGCGGTGACATCGTTCTGCCTACAATATAAGGTTATGCTTAGGGTATTTGGCCTGTTATAGCTGAACAAACAATGATTACAGATGAACTTGTTGTAGCGTTTAACCTGAAGCATTTGCGTCTAATCGTGAGGGCAACCTGGGACGTCGTAAGGTGTCCACTGGTAGTTTGAAGAGTGGCACGTTGGCAAGCTCAGTAGAGAGTCAGTTCGCAACTACATAGTTCCATCATTTCGGGATCTGTGCAGGACCATTTGGGCTTAATTCACCACTATTTGAGGATCATTTTGTGACTAAGACCTGTTACGTAACATCCGATATCAAACGGAGTGGGAACACCTAGTAAGAAATAATAACAATGAAAATCGCGCCTATATCTGTTAAGAGACTTGCGCCATGGCTAACTCCTGCAGGCAAGGGGAATGCGGTCTGTGATTAATAGCGAAATTGGTTTTAACTAAATGTGCACTTACTTAGATGTATGAACATTTGTACGTATGTAGATTTGTTTATATTCACCTGCATTTTCAACCGGTTTCTTGTGCATCCAATTGCCGCTGCTACGGGCGATACTGTGGAAAATTTAATTGAAAAGCCAATGCCTTGCATTTTGCTTTCACTGTCATTCCCACCAATTTCGGGCAAAAGATACACATTAAACACAAACTTGCACACCACGCATACATAGTAAATTTTTAATACAACGATCGCGCCGGCGCCACCTTTTGTCCTCCAATCGTGAACTACTACATCGTAGACATTGCAATGATTTCGCCATTTCGATGCGAATTTGAAGCTAGCAAGTGCAATAGTTATACGCGAGATCTCAACGCAAACGGATGTGACATAGTCTGCACTCCTTGAGACCACAAAAACACGCCCGAGACATGCAGCTGACATTTAAAGAATTGGATAAAGACATTGCCGTGCGCATCGATGCGCTCTTTCCGAAGAAGGAGTGTTTCATTGAGGTGCTGCCTGGGCATGTGGTGCTGCCGC
>NW_016202643.1:0-2368 GCF_001687245.7 Rhagoletis zephyria
TTACGTTGTAAATATGTAAATTAGGGTGTTCCAAAGAAGGTAATGCCGGAATTGCAATGCTTTCACCGCCTAGGAATATTCTAGTATATCGAAAAAATATACTCTAATTTTTCTTTTTGAATGAAAAGATATTGAGAAGTCGCTGAAATAAAAACTATTTTTCGTAGAAATGACATGGAGCTCTTGAAAATCTATATTCTTCAATCGGCAAACTCTGTTTCTATACGGGAGACTTCTAAAAATAAAACCCAATGGTTTATTTAACCATTTTTATTACTTACTATTTTTATCGGTCTCCCGAAAATCCCATAAAATACGATGAGGAGAGCCATAACAAAATCGTTAGTATTAAAAAATGGTTTAATAAAAAATTGGGAATTAGTCTTTGAAGTCTCCTGTAGAGAAACAGACCCCTGTTGCCAATAGAAAAATATTTGTATTCAAGAATTTTATACCATTTCTACGGATTTGTTTTTTCATATAAAATACATGGGTAACTGAGCGTTTCGTGCGACCTCTAAATATTTTTTTTTATTATTATTTTTTTTTATATAGAACAGTCCCGAGGTGAGAACATTAAAATTCTGACTTTACTTTTCACACATGCATTTTTGAACCATCCTAATGTACATACATATTTATATAATCTGTAGACATATATGCTTATTTGCCGGTTGGTGTTATGGTACCCGCTTTAGTATGAAAAGAAATACATATAAATTTGCATAAAGATATAAGTATGCAACTATATAAATTTGCATGTCTGTACATAAAAATGTAAATGCAAATGTGTCATAAAGTCTGGCTTTTCTTGACTTGAAGCAATTAGCTTTCAGTCGCATCTGCCGGTTAAAATGTGTGTTATGTATATATATATATACCTCCATGCATAGATATGTATGTACATATTTAAATGCATATCGATAACCACTCGTGTTCTCATTTAACTCTCTTCTTCTATTATATCTGTTCCTTCAATTTTTTTTTTATTTGCTTCCTGCGTGTGATAAATCCATTTAGTGCAACGCTATGCCAAGCCACAAAGTAAATAAACACAAATATGATCAATTGCATGCAACTTATAATTCAAATACATTCAATAATGAAAGCGCATCGCCAATTATCGCCAATTGAAAAGTAACACAGACAGTCAATTGATTTGCCTTAAGCTTTTCTGGGTGCCAAATAAAAGCAGGAATTTGCGATATCAATATATTAAATACTTTTAATTTTTCGAGCGATTGTCTCCAAGCTCAATTGAGCAGAATAGTGCTAGTGAAATCATAAAATAAAAAGTCCACAAAAACATTTTTTTTTTTAAATTTGTAACTACTTATGTGCATTTAAGTAGACGAGCTATCGTAAGGATGAAAACTAAATTAATGACTTACAAATGTAGATCCTTTAAGAATGGTAAAGAGAAGCCAATTACCTTTATCGCCGGGCGAACGCCTGACGGCCGATTAGCAAACAGTTGTATATTTCTAAGAAATCGAATTTAAAAGTTGAAAATTTTGATGAACATTTTTTTTTGTATATCTTTAATTTCTCCCCAAAATCTTTATGAAATTAACAAAATTGATTCAGCTAGTTTTTGCTGTTAAATGAACTATATTTTTATAAAAAAATAAGAAAACAGTAGTATGGAAACTATATTCATATTTTTGGCGCTGACTGTATATCGATATATTTATTATCCTTACTGACAATTACCTTTATATTTAAGTATTTGAATTTCTTGAATTCAATACTCATGAAGCTATTGAAATCGTTAATGTTATCTATAATGGTCAACACTGTTATCGATAAAATTATCGATAAATGTATAGACTTATATTTTTTGCCATCACTATCGTTATCGATATCACCATCACCGCCAGAAACTACCAATTTTTATTTTAATATTCTAGCAGCAAGTTTGAAATTATCGGCTCTGAGGTGTCCTATTCAAGTGGTTAAGAGCAATATATTTTCTCTATTCAAAGACACAATCGACCTTGTGAATACTTATGTACAATAAGTAGTCAATATTTTTTTAGATCACTTTTCTGCTCACTCAATTTTGCTTGAAATACTTTGAAGTCAATAAATTTATCAACTTCCAGAAGATGCAGTTGATGATCTTCAGCAGACAATCAAAACCAGATACACTTTACATATGTATGTATGTACATATACATCTGTAATAGATTTAGTGGCAAAGCAGCTGTTAGCTAAAGACCACTAAGCTCCAAGAAATTTTTGCTGTGAGCAACATCTGTGAAATTTCTAGGCAAGTTGCCAAAAAATAATGGTTTACTACATGTAAATATCACCCCGATGCTGTAATCCGTCGTAGATTCGATTTTGCTACGAATCTTAAAATTGG
>NW_016202646.1:0-2368 GCF_001687245.7 Rhagoletis zephyria
GCCATGGGTTACCAGAGGATTTCTGGGGTCGCTGATTACGCATCAGATGTCAGTTTTACAAAATTCAAAATGGCGATAATTGGCGAGATTGGTTCAAAACTCGGGAATTTTTTGGGTCGTTGATTACAGATCTGAAGCCAATTTTGCTATCAGATTCTTAAAAAATCAACAAAATCAAAACGTTGATATTGAAAGTTTTAAGCATTGTCAAGGGTTGAAGCTTGTTACCATTGGGTTTCTGTGTATGAATCTGATGTCAGCAGATTTTCAAAATTCAAAATGGCGGATCCAAATCCAATCGTTTTTTTTTAATTGATCGCCATATTGCTTCCGCTATTTAGAATTTTGGAAATCTGACATTAGATTCGCAATCACCGACCCCAGAAACCCTCCGGTAACGAGTTTGAACCCATTACAATGCTTAAAACGTTCAGTATCAACGTTTTAATTTTAGCAGTCTCTTTTCGAAAGAATATTTCCGGGCACTAGACCCATTCTAACTGTCCAAGAGAGGTATGTAATTAAGGGAATATACTCCAATAATACCATGCAAAAAAACATATTTAGCTGCCCTATAACATGTCACGAAAATAAAGAAATTGAAAACATCAGCGTTTTTATAAAAATCCGGCTCAAAATAAAAAATACGTGTCTCTTTTTCTTTCACAAATAACAATCTTTTGATGTAGTGTTCATGAATTTCCAAATAGTGTTTTTTGTGTGTGAGCCAGTGTTGCCAGAATTTTTTGGACGAACCGGCTAAACTGGCAAAAAAGACAGGCTAAAAATGGCTAAATTGTTTCAACTAAATTTCACATGATTTATTTTAATAAATCACAAGTAGAAATACTAGTTCTGGGAGAGAAGTTTGCAATTTCAAGCTGGAAAAAATTTTGCAATTACGAAAAACATATGATCGTGGCACATGGTTGAACTTTTTGTCGACGATACTTTGAATAAGCAAGATTGTTAAATGTAAAAATTTACAAACTTAAGCGATTTTAAAATGAAAAATGTAAGTAAATACTTGTTTACTTAATTAATTTAGTTAATTACAATGATTTTAAAGGTACTCGGCTGAAAAAAATATGTTTTCGTAATCCGAATACAATCTCAACCAGAGTCGATATAGGAAATCCGACAGTTACTACTACAAAGAAATTTAAACGTATGTTGAAGAAAGTTGGACTAACAAGAAATATACATGTAGATCCTATTTTTTGTCCCTCTGAAAGAATTTATAAAATTCTTTACAATTGTCGTATGTTTGAAATGCAACCGTGGACACCAGCTAGCAGGGAATCTTGCAAATTCCTATAAAAAAAAATCTATTGTCTTCCCAGAGAGTTTTGCTTTACATAGAAATTTGTGCTGCTCGGTTTTTGGAATTTAAATAAGTTCTCAGTTAAATGAAGTACAGTAAAGAACAAGTTTAAGCGGCCGTAAAATGGGCTACCAAACTGCATACTCAACAAAATTCTAAAAATCAGATTAAAAAGTTAAAATGTTAATGAGAATTTGGTAAAATTTTCTAAGCTCTGTATAAATTTTGAAAGTTTAATTTATATGGTTTTGATTAAAGCATAAACCATATACTTTCGGAAAAATAACAAACAAATTTTAACTTAAAAAAAAAACCTTACATATTATTAATTAACCAAAATCACCGTGTACACATTTCTGCTACCCACTGAAGTTTCTCCTAAAATCGTGTTTGGCCGTTAATATACAGATATAAGCTCGCGTTCTAGGAGTACACAGAAAAAACAGTTTACGTAAGGTATTTTACCTTTTTTTTTTTTAAATAAAAGAATAAATCCGACAAAAAGAAAATTCTAAAGAATATTTGCAAAAGCATATTTATGTACATATCACTCGTTTATTTGATAAGGTAATAAGGAGGGTAGATAAGAGTATGATAGATATTATACTACTATACTTCCTTTTTGATTGATAACAATTTAATATGAGGAGTATTAAGGAAATTATAAGGGTGGCCGCGGGGTTCGATACATATATGTATGTATGTATATTTATGCCCATACCTACTATAAAACCTCGTAAGTAAAATTATCAGCACAGCTAATTTAGAAGGGTGAAAACTGCATTCTATTTTATGTACATATGTACATACACATTCTCAAACCGTCACCTGAAATGAAAAAAAGACGTAACGACATCGTAACTGAAATGAAAAAAATCGTGACTAAAAACTTTTATTTTCTTTCATTAAATAATGTGGGAGTTGTAATTCGATGAGAGCCATCATTTCAATCAAAAATTGAATTTTGAATTTTTTATTAGTTACGACTTTTTGAATTTCAGCAACGATGTTTGTTACATCTTTTTGCATTTCAGGTGACGAAAT
>NW_016202647.1:0-2368 GCF_001687245.7 Rhagoletis zephyria
TTTTTAGTTTTGTTTTTCCAAAAAAAATCTATAATAACGGCCTCAAGTTGAATAAAAATTAAAAAAAAAATGTTCAGTTAATAAATTTAGTTAAATTATTATTTTTTTGCCACTGAAAACAACCGGGTTAAATAAATTTCCATTCTATTTAATTAACCTGGACATTTTTTTAATTTTCTTTTGGATGCAGAAGTGTATACATATGTATATCCAGATGCATTTCTGCATCAAAAGGAAAATTTTCAAAAATTTGTCGCCCACGGTTTTTGTGGTTAGGGCTCGATATGTAAATAAATAGATTAAAAATGTTTTTTATTGGGAGCGGGAGTGAAGCAAAAGCGGAGCTCGGAGCGAAATAAAATACCGGAGCGGAGTTAGAGCGGAGCGCTGAAAAAAATCTTTGCTCCGAAGCCCTGGTTTTTACCATCTCCTGTAAAATTAGAATAACCTCATAAACGCTTGATAAGCGGTTTTTTACTTTAAACGACGATAAACACATGTATAGATTTGAAAAATTTACCACCATGCAAAAAATCGCTATGTTACTAATTTTCAATTTTGATCGTACTATGTAGACTTGTCCATAAAAATCAAAAACTATTTAGGTAAAGATTTTAATTATGTTTTCCAACAGTTTGACCAACTAAAGAAGAACATCCTCAAGTCCTTAATCAACCTTACTTCTGACTTAATTTATTAACCTGTCGTCAGCATTTTGGCACTGCATGCACATATACACTGATTTAGTTACGTATACGCAACGTACTCCGTAGCCTGCGTTTTAAAATAATACGCTTGTCTGATTTAATTAAGCCAACCGCAAAGAACTCAACGTAATTACTTCTAAATGTAGTTACTCATTTCCACTTACTGTTAGTCATTTTTCTGAATGAAACCTGAGTAGCAGCAAAATATCCTAAGAAATACGAGAAACTCTTAAAAGAAGAGAAATTGCAGATAGCCTACGGGCAGCAATAGCCTAAATGCCATAAAATTATTTTCATATAATATATTTTCATAAGATTTGCGTCAAAAGCTTAAATCATTAGTAAGTAAATACTTAGGAGTTTACGTCAGCTGAAATTTTAACTAATCATTAACTTTGAAATTGTACTTGATGAAACTGCCGTAAGTGGCACATTTATTGCACTTGCGGAATGAACTTTTCTATTTAAACATTACCAACTGGGTCAGTAAGGGAGGGAAGTCAAGAATTTCCTAAGGAATAAAATCCTAGCGTTGCGAACGTTAGATTCGGACGCTTCTTTTGACTTTTTTGTCGAAAAAAAATTATAAGTCCATTTTTTGTGGTACAAGGGAAGGTACACAGCATTACTTATGTGAACAAAATAAGGGAAATATGAATTTGAATTAATGTTTGTGTATTTTATTTCCAAGTTTGTGTTCGCACTTTACTGAAAAAGGAAGCTATTTTGGTATGACCATCAAAGTCAACCAATTTGCGCAAATTGTAATATATGGAGAACAAAATCTAAAACAATACTTTGAAGAAAAAATAATCAAGTTACCAATGTGTATTATAAAATAAAACTAAAGGTTGGATTAACTTTAAAACAATTGTATATGTGCGTTCGGGACGTTGCGTTACGAACGTTACTCTTTTTGCCGTTGAAAAAATTGTTTTTTTTTTAAAGCGATATTGTTGTATTTTATTAAAAGATAAAGTGTTCAAAACTAAGGCTATTTGGAGCTTTGTTTCAAGAATTAAGAGGGGCGAATCATATTTCTCAAATAAGTGTGAAAAGAAATATGAAATAACAACATGGTGTACTATTCGACACAAAAGGCGAAGATTTGAATTGCATGTATTTTTTCAGATTTTTGTTAACTATTTTTCGGATTCGCCCATATAAGAAGTTCTGAAACCTAACTACTATCTCAACATTAATACGATAAGTAAGCAGCAAATGTTAAGTATTTGTGGAACAATTTAGAAGTGGCTACTGAAGGTATCCCATTTGAAATATGCAGTGGGAACGCAGCATAAGGACAGTCAAATTTTTACCTTAATCATTCGCTTGTTTCGCATACGCAAATAAGAAAATATGTAAATAAAATTCAGCAGTTTATATGTGTATTTTATGAAGCAAATGAAAAGCAATAAATCGACCATTTGTGGCCCTAAGTAACGCGTAAGTAAATAAATGTAGGGTTTTCATGCCCTTATNAAGAAATTTGCTACGAAAGCCACAGCGATAATTCACATGTCAAAAGACACAAAATCGTATAAACTTATATGCTTAACAGCATGTGCGCTTATTCTGAGAAAAGTGCATAACTTCTTTTATGCAATCGATAATGGGCGCATGATTTGAATGTGTATGTAAACACATAACGTGCCATTTCA
>NW_016202648.1:0-2368 GCF_001687245.7 Rhagoletis zephyria
ACAAAAATTCCACTTCAAATTTATCAAGAAATGTATTTAAAACAACGACTTCGTACATTCGCTTGCAATTCGCTAGAATTTGAATTTATTCGTGGAAATTCATGACTACGCATGAATGGTTCACACTAATACTCTCATATAGCAATCATCCTTCAAGAATGCATACAACCTATTTCTACTGCCCTACAAGAATTGTGTGATGGAAACTTACACATTTTCATTTATTTTNATTTTTTAGTGAAAAAATTAAAAAAAAATCTAACTTTAACAGAAGAAAAATTAAAAAAATAACAGGTTCTGTGCCAAATTTTTGCACCTGTACTAAAGCCTGTCCTGTTACAAAAATAAATAAATTTACTGAAGAAGAAAAGCGATCGATATATACGAAATATGAGTGGTCAAATGAAAATGCGCAAAGATTTTTCGTATGATATACGAGCAGTAAAGCGTGTTACTCATACGCCACGTACACCCTAGTATCACGGGATATGTGAGTTTAACTTGTTCATATAATATATTGGCTATAATAAGGGTATAAGTTTGTACTTACGAATCAGGTATATTTATGTACATGTTTGCGGCCGCCGCTATACGAACTCACCGTCGCAATCTTCGTGTNTCTCATATAGCAATCATCCTTCAAGAATGCATACAACCTATTTCTACTGCCCTACAAGAATTGTGTGATGGAAACTTACACATTTTCATTTATTTTACTAACACATTTGCAAATTTTGCGTTGGTTAAAAGGAGACCAATATATAAGGCCATAAGTTGGAGGAAGACGGAAGATCATATGTACACAAATGTTTACATCAGATTTTTCACACTGCCCTTTAGAATGTGATAGAAACTTGTAGGTAGCCAGTGACAGAAATCTCTATCAGCCTTGCCAGTCAAATGATTTGTCAAATGATAGTCACTGTTCTTGCGGGGTGGGTATGTTCGCACGCACACAGTGACATCAATTGCACGCACACTACGAAAATTCTCTGTCAAAGCTGCCAACTTCTGTTCTAACCCTGCAGGGAAACCGCGGACTAGTGAATCAAATTTCTAGTTCCGTACTAGGTCTTTATCGCCAAAATGGAACAGCGAGCACCTCTGCAAACTCAGCTACAACTAAAGGTATGTTAAACGTTCTGTTTAAGCGCCTTATGCATTTCCCGCATAAACAAAGAACAGCGAACACACACACGTACTTGTATTGCATTTGAATTTCAGTAAATAACCGGTGCTCAACACTCCCGCTTGACGCACACCACCAAAAACTCTTACAGAGTTTAAGCGGCAAAGCCACAGCGCTACAAGCCGTAGGGACTCTGCATTAATCATTCCAGCTTTTTTTTATTTTTTAGTGAAAAAATTAAAAAAAAATCTAACTTTAACAGAAGAAAAATTAAAAAAATAACAGGTTCTGTGCCAAATTTTTGCACCTGTACTAAAGCCTGTCCTGTTACAAAAATAAATAAATTTACTGAAGAAGAAAAGCGATCGATATATACGAAATATGAGTGGTCAAATGAAAATGCGCAAAGATTTTTCGTATGATATACGAGCAGTAAAGCGTGTTACTCATACGCCACGTACACCCTAGTATCACGGGATATGTGAGTTTAACTTGTTCATATAATATATTGGCTATAATAAGGGTATAAGTTTGTACTTACGAATCAGGTATATTTATGTACATGTTTGCGGCCGCCGCTATACGAACTCACCGTCGCAATCTTCGTGTAAACAAGGCGGCTAAAATGTTTGGCAAAACATATTTCCTATTTCTCGCTAATAACTATTCTAGTCGCGGACCCACCAAAATTAAATCTAGCCTACCAACCTACCAAATGGACAAAAAACCTACCAGTTTTGTAAAGGCCCATGTGTGGCAACACTGCTAGGGAGTGAACAGGGCCCAATTGCACCAACGGCTTATCAGTTATCACTTTACAACTTTTGGATAAGCCTTCTTTTTGAAAAGTAAAGTTGATAAGTGTTGCACTTTTTACTTATCATAAAAACTTATCAACTTATAAAAAAAANCTTTTTGAAAAGTAAAGTTGATAAGTGTTGCACTTTTTACTTATCATAAAAACTTATCAACTTATAAAAAAAAGAGTATCCGAAATTTTTTTTGGATAAGTTGATTTGATAAGCATTGCACAACCAATTTCTTTTGCTTCTCAAATAGAGAACTTTACGAGTAATGTGCTTAGCTAAAATGATTACCATTTCTTAATGGAAAACGAAGGCTTAGCAAGCCCATGTGCGATTTGATAAACATCTTCAACTTCTCTTTTTTTCTTACTATATCGCGCGCACAAAGCAAAGCCAATAAATTGGCAGTCTTAAAAATTATTAAGGAAAAAAA
>NW_016202649.1:0-2368 GCF_001687245.7 Rhagoletis zephyria
TAATTTTGGGCGGGACGAAGTTCGCCGGGTCTGCTAGTATTATATAAAATTGAAAAAAAAGTAAGTGTGCCTGAGCTACACTGAAGAAGTCAAATGTACGGTACATATCTATTTTGTCTCATAACCAATATATATACATATTTACATACATATGTATGTACATACATCTGCTTTTGCTTAAGGTTATATTTTTTGTCTTTTTTCTATCTAGATCCCAACCTCTACCTCTGTTCGTTTTAATTACATTTATGTTATTCTGTTTTCCTTTTTCTTAATTTTGATCTTTATACTCTTTTGCTAACAAAATCAACAACATCCAACAAAATCGATGAAAAATTGATAAAAACCTAGATATCAAAATGGATAATAATATTGGTAGCAAAATCGACAAAAATATCGATAACAAAACCGAAAATATTATGGATAACAAAATCAATAAAAATATGGCTAACAAAATCGAAAACGAATCGATAACAAAAATTTATTGGAAAATCGATACGATAGACATCGATAACAAAATAGATAAAATAATAATATTGGTAGGAAAACCGATTAGAAAATCGATACAAATATCGATAAAAAAATCGATAAATAATATCGATGATGAAAATGTCTCTAACAAAATCGATAAATAATCGAAAGCAAAATCGATAACAAAATTCGATTAGAAAATTATTAAAAATGTCGATAGCAAAATCAATAAACGAAACCGATAAAAAAATAGATAAAAATATCGATAACGAAATGGTTAAAAATTCGATAAAATGTCGATAAAAAATTCGGTGACAAATTCGATAAAAATTTCGGTAACAAAATGAATAAAGATTTCAATAACTAAATGGATAATAATATCATTATCAAAATCGATAGAAAAAAATCGTTAACAAAACCGATTAGAAAATCTAAAAAATATCAATAACAAAATCGAAAAATAATCGATAATAACGTGGATAACAAATTCGATAAATAATCGATAACAATATCGATATCAAAACTGATTAAAATATCGATAAGTCCCAAGAATCCCGAAAGCCTATAAAATCCCAAAATGGTCCCAGATTGAGCCTCTATATTCTTTTCTCTATAATTACCTTTATTTTAATCTTTCTTCCTCTATATTCGTCTTTACTTTTAGCGGTATCCTCATCTTTTTATTTTTATTCATCTATGTTTTTACCTTTATGTTTATTATTTTCGTCTTATACCTATTCCCATTCAGTTTCNAACAAATTCGATAAATAATCGATAACAATATCGATATCAAAACTGATTAAAATATCGATAAGTCCCAAGAATCCCGAAAGCCTATAAAATCCCAAAATGGTCCCAGATTGAGCCTCTATATTCTTTTCTCTATAATTACCTTTATTTTAATCTTTCTTCCTCTATATTCGTCTTTACTTTTAGCGGTATCCTCATCTTTTTATTTTTATTCATCTATGTTTTTACCTTTATGTTTATTATTTTCGTCTTATACCTATTCCCATTCAGTTTCGCCCTTATATATATAAGTAAAGTGTTTAAATTTACTTTGGTCTTCATTTTTGCCTTTATCTTTACGCATCTTTGTTTTATTTATTATTTTTACCTTTGTCTTTACCCTTTCCTTTATCTATGTACGTACCCACCTTTACTTTCATTCTTGTATTGATCTTTTTCTAAGTGTTATTCTTTAACCCTTTATTAGCAAATTTTTGTTNTACAAAATAAGCAAAAATTTACAACCAAAATTTGGAGGTTATGTTGAAGTTGACAGAAGTTACCATTTTTTACTAGAAAGCGATCCCGTACTTTTCAATGTTACTCTCTCGCTCTGAGCGAATTTTTATTTTTTGACAGTTTTACTAGTCCGAGTCCGAGGAATACGGGATTGCACCTTATATTGCGGCAGAAGTCAGACTTCCTCTCATGGATTTTAGCTTGTAATGTTTTTATCATGATTCCGAGAAAATATTTTAATTGCTGCTGATGTTAAATTAAAAAAGCAGAACGAACTACATAATACAATTTTAGGAAGTAGTATATCTACGTAAAATACGAATTGTCAAGTACTTTAACTTTAAAGCCACCAAAAATCATGTTTTCTAACACAATGCAAATAATTTGTATAAGGGATAATTTTAATAATTGCCAGTAAGTTTTCAACACTAAAAAAACACATACGAATATATTTATATACATACATCTGTATTAATTAAAGTAGCCCAAGTCGAGATACGCCTCTTTCTCTTTAAAGCAATATTTCGCTGTGTTCCAAAACAACGTTTTAACGCTTAACTAGCCATAAGTGTAATTCAAGATGGTCTTTTTATAAAAGCTTAATAAAAAAAACAAGTAAGAAAGTCTAAGTTCGGGCGGAGCCGAACAT
>NW_016202650.1:0-2368 GCF_001687245.7 Rhagoletis zephyria
GCGCGATGACGATCGCAACAAATGCAGCTAAGTACAGCAACAACAACACAAAACTACTGCAACAAAGATACAAGCAAGCAATAACAATAATAGCCNCTTCATTCAATGCCAACGCAGCGGTTTGCTGATTTCATTTCGGGTTTGCACATTTGCACGCTGCAGTTTTTGTGTGCATTTTCTAATTGTTTTCATTTTTACCTTTGGTTTGTTGTTGTTCTATGCAATTTGTAGAAAATTACAATTGGCAGGGCTATTTTTTACTAATTCCTCGCCTTTTTTTCGCCATTTGCTTATTTTGCTTTTTGCAAAAATTTTTCGCGAGTTTCGTTTTTCGTCGCGGCAATTTGTTTCGTCGCTTGTTTTTATCGCCTGACTGGGCTGCCTGCCGCTGCTTGCTGCCCATTGCTGTTGGCTGTGGATGCTCCACTGCTGCTGATCGCCTCGTTTTGTTTTAGCCGCAGCTACATTTATTTTATCGATTAGTCTTGACCCTAATAATGAGCGTGAAGATGTTTACCATTGAATTAGTCAAAAGTTGAAGGTTGAAGTAGTGTGGCGTGTTTGGCTGGTTCTAACTGGCTCTGGCACCAGCACGCACACAGGTGAGAACGCACGAGGTGAGAATTTGTTTGGGTTTGGGTATTTGTTGGCTCATTTGTCAGAGATTAGAAAATTAGATAATAATTGTTTTTGACGCTTTTCGTTCCCTTTTTGGCGTTTTAAAGTGGAACGCAAGACATATACTAAGTTGATTCAGCATGGAATGTATTTCAAGAACATTCTAATACGAAGACTTAGAACTAATCGCTGAAAATAATGCTAAAAGAATTATTTTCATTAGCACTAAGTTGGTCCACGAAATCTAATATTACTCGCGATGCAATTCTTCCTCTTCCAGACCAGTTCTTCCTCTTTAGATCCCAGATTCCAAAGATCCCTTCTTGGCATGTCCTTTTAGGGATGGCACAAATCGGGAAATGCACACTGGAAGCACTGCGAAGCATAACTGGCTGCTAGGTTGATCTTCCACTCAGCCATAGATTTGAACACTCATTTAAAAAATACTACAAACTATAATACTAATAGCATAAATATGGTTCATTAAAAATATCTATGTGAAATGTGAAAGTTTTTGGTCAAAATCCTAGGCTCGCCCAAGTCCATCAAAGTATTGTTCGAGTACTGTAAAGTGTTTATTGTATAATAAAGTTAATTGTACTCTAATTTGGTTAGTTATCTTGAGCATTTATTTAACAATCCAGTGATAGATACGATTTTGGAAAATCCGTCAACTAAACAAGGATAATCGCAACAATATCTAATCGGTGCCAGCTGCAATTATCTGCAAAATTTGTGTATTTTACTAATGCGCATAAAGAGGGATTTTAAGGCTTTTTCGAGGTTGACTCTTTATGGGAGGTATCTAAAATATGTAAAATTTTTCGTGTAAATAATTGAAGCCGTACGCCAACTCCTTCTAATGTTATCCAAAAAATGTATGTGGACCTCCCACTGTGCAGCCCAGGTTTTAAATTATGTAGTTCTAAGTTACCCAATAATTGTGAAAAGCTTTTAAACTTTTAAAAAATTATGTAAAATATTTTAGGCAGAAAGTTTGGATATGTTCTGTTTTTAAATTACCAAAGAATTATTTCCATTTTTTAGATGAAAACAAAATCTGTCCAGTTTTATGCAAGCAAAAATGTATGCTCCGTTTTTAAGTGACCAAAAAATTATGACTTGAAAACATCCTGCCCTGCTCAGCTTTTGTTGCACTGTAATTATTAAATTGAAGCCTGGTTTTCGTAGTAGACGATGATGGGGTATTTTATTACTGTAGCTTTGCAGGGGTTGGAAGGAGAGGCCCCCGTCATAAACACCCTTTCCCGTTTGCTTTTGCACGAATTTTTTCGCCAGTGTTTGTAATTCCGAAGAAAATAAAAGGAATTTAAACCATCTTTTTCCGGTACCCTTTTGGTTTAATGTTATGGTTCCGGTGAATCTCGCAGACTACAAATTTGTATACATATTATATGTATGCAAATAATGAAAACTTGTTCGGTATTTTTATTTCTAAAATATGGTCACCGTACCCATCCCTAATTTTACGCCTCACTCAAAACTTAAGATCGGATTTCTTCATCCTGCTTCATGGCTAAAAGTCTTAAATAAATACCCAAAAGTCTATTAAATAAATTTTTATATAAATGTACATTTAAATAAATAAATTCTTCACTTCTTTGTCATTTTCGATAATTACAACTTTTTCGAAATCCAAAACTGAGGCAATTGCATAGAATTACAATCAAATGCACAGCAATTACACATGCGAAACAGACACACACACATGCATTGATGGAAGCGTAAT
>NW_016202651.1:0-2368 GCF_001687245.7 Rhagoletis zephyria
CTTCTACTCGCGTGTGGAAGTACATATGTCAATATTTTGAGTAATTTCAAACGAGCTTTTGGCGAAGCAGGAAGTAATAACTCGCTATCAACTCTTGCGGATTTCACACTGTACCACATCAATTAAATGTATGTATGCCTGCCTATACATGAATGTATGTATTTAAATTAATTAATAACCTGGTTTTGTTCGCTGACATGTGTGCTAAAATAGGAGATTTTTATTTTAATTAGCATAAATAAGTCCCATAAATCAAACGAGCGTTTATGTTGGTGCATATGTAAGTGTCATATGGATATTTGTAAAAGTAAGTTTGATTTGGTATAACTTTTTCAATTTGAAAAAAATTTCTCTTAACGAAGTTACGATTTACCAGCTGTAGATAGCACAAACGCTACTTCTGCGTAGTTAGGTCTCTTCTACATTATTAAATTTAGACTATAGTTAGGATCCCCCTCAATAAGTGTAGAATTACTAGTTTTCTCCGTGTCATAAAATCATCAGAGTAGGTGCATTGCGGTATACTTCTGGAGATACCTCTAAAGCAGTGATACACCCAAAAGCAAAAACAGCAAACTATTGGATTCCCTAGTAATCTAGTACTTATAATTTGGGTAATAGAGAAAGAAGAAGTTTCACTTCAGTCGGCGGTGCCACGCCCAATTCCTAAAAGTCTATAACAGTCTTATTTATTGTAACGAAATTGTTGTAACTATTAACTCGGAGTAAATTAGCGTCCTCAGTTATTGACATATCGGAGTTTTCGGATGTCTGAAATTTACCGTTAGACGGGAAGTGGGTGTAATTTTAAACCGATTTGAAAAATTTTCAAAAGAATTTTTTTCTTGTACTAAGATTGTTGAGTGCTCCGAGTTTGATAGAAATTGATGAATCGTTTACCGAGGTTCACATTTGTGGTCATAAGTGGGCGGTGCCACGTCCATTAATGTATAATAATCAAATTTTCTGCTAAGTAGTTAGGCTAATTATCGATTTTGAGTCAATTAACTTAAGTAGTTACCATGGTTATTGCCCGATTCCAAAGCTTTTCCACGGATTTCTTAGCTAGGCGCTAGGCAAGGCGCATACCGAGTTTGGTAAGGATTGGTGAAGCGGCTACTGAGATAAAGCATTTCATCATAAGTGGGTCGGGTCACGCCCGTTTTCCAAAAATTTCATAATAATAGAATTTCTTACCAAAATTCTACTTCACATACTAATTTTCAACAATTTGGATCCAATATTTATATATAGTAGTTTTTGCATTTTTCGAAAAGACCGTTATATGGGAAGTGGGCGTGGTTACAGTCCGATTTCGCCCATTTTGGGTAAATGAAAACCTACATACCAAATTTCGTTGAGATATCTAAATTTTTTCTCGAGTTATCATGTACACGGACGGACGGACAGACAGACATGGCTTAGTCGAATTCTCTATTAATTCTGGGCATTTATGTATACATTTGTCTATATCTATCTCGATTCGTTGTGCACAAGTGCGCTCGGGTATAAAAAGAATGAAGCAAATCGGTCAAAGCCATTCTATAGTTATACGACTATACACATACTTACATGCATATGTAGATGTTTCGAAAATTTTTGTATTCACAAATAAGATAATTTAATTAATAATTAACAGCCTTTTGAACTTTGAATCTCGAAAGTGCATTGCTTATTTATTTATAGCTACTTGCCATCTAGCTTCTCATATAATTCACACTCTTGTGGCACTCTTAAACTATTTCTAAAATTGAAATTTGAATTCATTTTAATTGAAAACTATTTAAGACATCACCTGAGTTTATGACAAAATAAATGTTAGAATGACATAACTCGAAAGTACAAACTTTCTTATGAAGCTAGAAATTCCTAAATTTTACTTACATATTACTTTTTCGATATGAAGTTCTGAGTTCCAACACTTTAAATTTTAGCACATTTGACATGACATTTGGACATGCATTTAGACATACATATGTGTTTATAAGAGAGTTTGATTTAAGCTAAAATCCTGTGTAATAAAACAAATTGCCCCATTAATTACGTATAAACGATAACAAGGCTTTGCCGTAAATGCTACCAATTAATGAAATGTTGAATGAAATATCGAATCAGCATTAACTATGCAGGTAAAGCAAAAGTACATTCAAGCTATGTTTGCATTGGGAGGCCACTTAAAATTGATTTCATTAATATGTGTACTACATATATACATACATATTTCGATAAGATAAAACTAAATGGTGGCCACAACTTTAATCTTTTCAAAAAAGATATGCCATAGCATTGTGCGCAGCCTATTATGTACATATGTATGTATGTACATATGTGTGTATGTGTGTTGATGCAAATGATGTCCTAAAAAGTC
>NW_016202652.1:0-2368 GCF_001687245.7 Rhagoletis zephyria
GTGAGTTTATCGCCCACGAAAAAACGGCTATAAGGCTATGAGTCTTAAAAACCAAATGTCCGTAAAAACTTCACAAAAGAAAAAACAGAAAATTTAAATATTTCTAGTTATGCTTTCTTAAAGTATCGTGCTCCTATGTCTCCTTCTTCTACTTATGTTATTTTGCTTCCTGCTTTGAAATTCAATCGTTTACAAGTTTCGCTCAGAGGTCAAGGATAACTTACACATTTGCTCAATCGACCACTTTTATATGTAAATATGTGCGCCCGAGGCGACTGAGTACAAATTCAGTTATGCGGGTATAAAGAAAATAAATATGTTCAACAATAAAATAATGAAATGAAAGCAACAAATAGAAAAACCAAAGGAAAAACAACCAAACTAATAGCCAGAGTAAATAGTATCGATTCTAGTTTAGTAAACATAATAAAAGACAATGTCCCAGTCATAATCATTCTACGAGTATCAGATGTGTAAATGTGTTAAAATGTATACCAATGGTAAATACATAGGTACATACTTATGTATATATGTATGTACGTACTTATGCATGTTGACAGAGAATAATGCATAGGCAGGGAAATTGTTATAAGTTTTGCGCATTAATATTTATTTCATTTGTGTCGCCAAATTGTTTCCTTGGCAAGCACACTTACATAAGTACATATTACACATGCATATGTAATACATATAAAAACTTTGTGCGCAGGAAAATAGAAAGAGAATATGCGGAAATAAGTAAAGCATATTTAAGTGTGTGTTTGATGCTTATTTTGCTGATTTTGGAAGNAATAAATACATAGGTACATACTTATGTATATATGTATGTACGTACTTATGCATGTTGACAGAGAATAATGCATAGGCAGGGAAATTGTTATAAGTTTTGCGCATTAATATTTATTTCATTTGTGTCGCCAAATTGTTTCCTTGGCAAGCACACTTACATAAGTACATATTACACATGCATATGTAATACATATAAAAACTTTGTGCGCAGGAAAATAGAAAGAGAATATGCGGAAATAAGTAAAGCATATTTAAGTGTGTGTTTGATGCTTATTTTGCTGATTTTGGAAGAAAAACAAAAACAAAAAAAATTATGCCACACATAGACAAATGCACAGAGCTGCCGAAAGTTGCGCTGGAGCTTTTCCTAAGCATTTGATTACGCACCCAAGAGAGACAGTCACACACGCACATGGTTATGCATTTCCGCATGTGTATAAGTTAATACACAGTAGATATGTATGTACATGTGTGTAGCAAATGTCAGCAACCTTTTTGCGTTGTTTTCTCCATTAGGTTTAATGNCATTTAAGTGTGTGTTTGATGCTTATTTTGCTGATTTTGGAAGAAAAACAAAAACAAAAAAAATTATGCCACACATAGACAAATGCACAGAGCATTTGAGATTACGCACCCATAACCACGCACATGGCTATGCATTTCCGCATGTGTATAAGTTAATACACAGTAGATATGTATGTACATGTGTTTAGCAAATGTCAGCAACCTTTTTGCGTTGTTTTCTCCATTAGGTTTAATGGCTTTCGCGCCTAAATGCGCGCTTTTTGGTACGTGCGTAGGCTGCAAGTAAAAGTTTTATTCACATTAGCGCTGCAAGTGCTGACTGATGATGTGTAACTGGAGAAGTTTGAGTATGTACTATTTTACATAGATACATATGTATTTAGGATACGTGATTTTGTGCACAAGTAAGCGTAGATTTACGAAGTCTTCCACGCACGTTTGACTTTTTAACACTCTTTGCTACAAGTTTTATTTGTTTGATAAACTTCTGAAACTCGGTCTTTGAGGTTTTTAAAAGATCCATATCATTTTTGTTGTATTGATTCCCTGTGAAACATATTTGACATATATAACATTTTTGGTTTAATATGTATTTTAAAAACTTTCTGCAGTTTACACTCTGGAAGACCACTAATTGATTCAGTTAGATTGGTTTAACTTCTTCTTCTTCCTCGACGCTGTAACTGCTTAAGTGATTTTGGCCAATTGGTAGAAGCTAATATTTCATTTTTAGAGCTAAATAAAAATGTTGTTATTTTTAATTAAAATTTTATAAAACCTAGCTCGAGGCTCAAACAAAATTGTCGATAAAAAAGTAATAACTAATAACTAAATGTTCCAAAGGAGTATATCGACCCCTTCGTGCAAAATTATCGCTGGTTACAAAAACCAAATTTTATAGGAAAGTGTTCTTTGTACTCTTCGCTGCTTTAATATCAGAGTTTAGATTTGCTATGATATATGAGAAATGTAACTAAATACAAGATTTTCTTTTGTAAATTCCCGACGTTCTAACTTCTTAGCACATACGATAATTTCAACCACAAAAAAAAAA
>NW_016202653.1:0-2367 GCF_001687245.7 Rhagoletis zephyria
GCAAAATATGTGAAAATATGCAAAATATAATAGGACCAAATTAACTCACTTCTTCCTATAACGCGTTTCTACCCAGTTCCGGACTTTCTGTGACGTTAAACAGAACTATGCACTTGCATAAGTATCCGAGCTCTAGTAATGATATTTTCCCCACAGGGTAGTTAAACTCGTATTTGGAGTAAAGTCAATAAACAAAATATGCCCCAATCCCGAAAGAGCCCCCGAAGTTGTGTTATAAAACAATACTTTAGTATCCCGAAATTTACGAAATCAAACGGGACTGGCATCAGTAAAACAATTATACGTACATACATATGTATGTACATTAGACTGCATCACTAAAAAAGGTTGCTGTTTTTCCGCCGCGATTACAAAATGTATATGTATATTTGAAGGCGTCCGCCAAAATATTTCAGAAAAATATTAAGATTTACCTTAGCTGGCCCGATTTGAAAATACCTCCAAAAATGTAATTTTTTTATAAATAAAAAAGGTTTCTTAAAGAACTTTCTGAAAAAATCCCATCAGATGGCAAAACAGATTAAGCTTAAAAAAATCTGCATAAAAATATTTAAAAATCTTTTCAACCGAATCGTAACAATGAGATGTTTGATGCTGTTTTTTTTTAACTTTTCCCAAAGATTGATTTACAAAAAACTTGAATAACTGGGCCAAAACTATTCTGATTTAGACTTTTGGGATCTCAATAGAAAGGTATTTTCCCACTCTTTATTTCTGTGCAAAAAAAAAACATTCGTGTCCTAATTTATTTTATTTTTTTTTTCAAATACCGAAACATCTTGATTCAACTTGGAATGACGCTCGTTCATCCTACTTTTCTCTTCCATCCTTCGAATGCATTAATTAGCTAGGAAAAAAAAGGTGAAAAAATACCTTTCCAATGTTACCTCAAATGTTATACTAAATTGTGAAAAAAAGTTAAAAAAACAGCATCAAAAATCTCTTTATTACGATTCCGTTGAAAATTTGTTTAAATTTNCATTCGTGTCCTAATTTATTTTATTTTTTTTTTCAAATACCGAAACATCTTGATTCAACTTGGAATGACGCTCGTTCATCCTACTTTTCTCTTTCATCCTTCGAATGCATTAATTAGCTAGGAAAAAAAAGGTGAAAAAATACCTTTCCAATGTTACCTCAAATGTCTAATCGGAATAGTTCAGGTTCAGTTATTCAAGTTTTTCTTATACTAAATTGTGAAAAAAAGTTAAAAAAAAAGCATCAAAAATCTCTTTATTACGATTCCGTTGAAAATTTGTTTAAATTTTTTTAAATATTTTTATGCAAATTTTTTAAGCTTAAACCGTTTTGTCATTTCAGAGGATTTGTTTCAAAAATGTGTCTAAGAAACTAGTTTTTTCATAAAAAAAACTCCATTTTTGGAGGTATTTTCAAATCGGTCCAGCTCACGTAAATCTTAATATTTTTCGGAAATATTTTGGTTGACTTCTTAAAATATAATAGATTTTGGAATTCCAATGGACACATAGTACCGATTTTTTTTTTTGTATGGGGAGTGATGCAGTCTAATGCACATACACATGTAGCCACTATCAACCCAACGCTTGTACAATACACCCGCAGAGTAAACACACACACACTCACGCCGACACAATGTCGTGTGCCGGACGCCAANAGCCACCATCAACCCAACGCTTGTACAATCCACCCGCAGCGTAAACACACACACACTCACGCCGACACAATGTCGTGTGCCGGACGCCAAACGAACGGAAGCGATTAATTGTTGCTTCGGTTCTTTATAAATTGCATGTCTGCCTCAATATAAATTGATAAGTTTTACTACAACTATGTATAAAATATATGTAAATGAAGATATCCCCCACTCACCCGAATTTCCGATGTTAGACCGTGGCCGCTAAAACTTCTGCAAAGCTCTCATTATTTTTTGTTTGGTAGACAAACAACACTTGCACTCATCATACACGCGATTGACGCTTTTCTTTAAGACATTCAATTTTCTCACCACTTGCAAAATAAATATTTCATTGCACTACACTTTATCACGCACTGATTTCAACTCGTTAAACTTCACACAACTTACTTATGTACATACATACATATTTCACACAATAAATAAATAAATAAACTACGTCACAATTGTTTCAAACTACCTGCCTGCTTGCAATCGAAGGCAGTGCAAGGCGCGAACTGGCGAGCGTCTATTTGTGGACATCGTAAATTTGCCCCCAATAAAAGCATAAAAAGAAGAGCCAAAAGAGCAATCAAACACAAGGAAAACGCATAACAAGAACAAATCGCGCAAGGAGCATAAACTACGAGGCAAAAGCAAGCATGCACACAAACATATGTACATACACAAGC
>NW_016202654.1:0-2367 GCF_001687245.7 Rhagoletis zephyria
AACAGAAAGGATAATGCGGAGGTGGTTGAGCACGGTTAAATAAGATTAAGAAGTAAAGAAGTATAAATTCGAGCGAAAATGAACTTTATATACCCGGCGCAGATATCAGTATCATCATTTCAACTTTCTCTAAACTACCTTTGCATGATAAGCAGGGGTGTTGTGTTAGACTGAGTTAGGCAAGGCTCGTACCGAGTTTGGTAAGGATTGGTGAAAGAGCTACTGAGATCCAGCATTTCATCATAAGTGGGCGGAGTGCATTTTTCGAAAATACCGTTATATGGGAAGTGGACGTGGTTACAGTCCGATTTCGTTCATTTTCAATACCAACCTACTGGAGATACAGGTTTCCGGTAAAAAAAACCGATTTAATTTTTGAAAGTACCATAAAAATGGGAGCCACTACTCCACTTTTCTCAAAATCGGTAACTGGTACTTAAAACTCAGTTTATTCCGATATTTAATTAAATTCATTTCATTTTTTAAATGATGACAGTGATTGTAGCAGCGATGTGGGAATTATCATTAATTTTGGTTTAATTAAAAGTATTTCTTGTCAAATTGAGAGAAAAGACATTCCCTATTTTGATTAAAAAATTTTCTGAATTGGGTTTTGTTTTTTATGGCTTTTATAAAAATTATGTTCAACAATTTTATTGAACTTGAGGCCATTTTTAATGAAAACTACTGTAAAAAGGTGGTAAAAGCAACAACAGTTTATGATGCGAACTTAGCACAGCGTGGAGACCACTGGCTGAGGTAGCTGGGGTCGTTGGATCGAATCCCAGTAAAGAAGTTTGATGAGGCGATGTGGTGGTGTGGATCTCCGAAATATCTACAGTCAGTCAATAAAGTTTAGGTACAGCGAATTTTTTACCATATGGAATATTTTATTTGTCGCTAATTTTTTATAAACATATGGTTAATGATAAGTTCCAGCCACCTCAAATTTGCACTTTTTTATACTAAAATTTAATGGGCTAAAAAACTGCATACTCAACTTTTTTCTAGAGAGCGTAAATAAAAAGTGCAATATTTGAATGAAATTTTGCAAAATTTTCTTTAATTTTGCACAAGGTTTGAAACTCTAATTTTTTTGTTTTTTGTTGTAGAATTAACCATATTTTTATAAAAAATTATCGAAAAATAAAATATTAAAAATATAGTTGCCCGTATTATAAAAAATTCGCTGTACCTAAACTTTATTGACTGACTGTACATTTCTACCATTTGTATAAATTATTGTTTTTTTTTGCCACACTACTTTTCATTAAAAACGGCCTCAAGCTCAATAAAATTGTTGAATATATTTTTATGAACAACAAAAACGGATTGACTCTCACTTCTATATATGTACTTCACAAAAAATGGATTATGACCATCTTCCCGCAAAACAAGCCATATGTCCAAACCAAATGATCAAAAGTCCTTAATGAAATTAAATTTAATTTTTTTTCTACAAGTATTTTAATCCTCAAAGGCGCCAAAAGTTGCCATACAAACTTCGATTCAAAGCAAGAAATTTGAGCTAAATAATAATATTAAAAATTATCCATAATTGAATTTTCTGTCATAGCTGTGGCGATTGTTGTTTGATATCCAAAAACTTTGCTGTTGTATGCCAACGCTCGCGCCTTAAAGTAAAGCTCCTCATCGTGGGGGTGGAAATCATTTTAATTAAAACTTCGTCAACATTAATTAATGAGACCGTTGTGATAACAAGAATTGATGCTAAAAATTGAAAATAATGAAATTCTAGATTTTGTAAGAAATATGGACTTTGTCAAATTAAAATTTTCCGAGAAGTACGCTAAAATCTATTTATCTATGTACATATATTTAAGGTATATGTACATTGGAGATTTTGGTATGTGACAGTCGAGATCAAAAATAAATATCAAAATTTGTCCATGGCTCATTGGCACCACTTCACTTCTGCATTGCAAACACCACCAGCCGTTTAATACCGCAAAGTCATCTGAGTAGCTTTGAATATATAATCATTTAAAAATTTGCATATTTGCACAATTTTTCACAAATGGTATTCCAATTTGCCACAAAATGCTTCGTAACCCTTCACGAATGCCCGTAAATATCCGTAATTAAATGTCACTCATACCAAACGCATTCACATTCGTGCGCTCACACAACAAACTGCCATCACTCAACGCAGCAAATATGCTTCCACTTACACAGGCACATACACATGTACATATGTATGTGCACTTTGTAACTCGCTGAGTCAAGTCGACGTGTACGCATCAACACCTCATCCACAAGTGTTCATGGAGTGGGCTAAGTAAATTTGCACTATTTTAAATTTCTTTTTTGACGTAGAATACGTCTTACCTTAAGGTATGGGGGCTA
>NW_016202655.1:0-2367 GCF_001687245.7 Rhagoletis zephyria
TTTTTTTGTATGGAGATTGATGTAATGTACATACATAGGTGTATGGATATGGGATAAGGGACGCTCCTGCTTTCTTGTCTCGATGTGTCTTAAATGTACATGTTAAAAATTTCTATGCATTTCAAAATATTTCAATTTCCTACCTAATTTCATATATACATAATATCGAGCCCTAACCGCCAAAATAACGTAAGCGACATTTTTTTCAAAATTTTCTTTTTGATGCAGAAATGTATCTAGATGGTCAGGAATATTTCTGCATTAAAAAGAAAATTTTGAAAAAAAATGTCGCTTACGTTATTTTGGCGGTTAGGGCTCGATATGTATTACATATGAATGTATGCTTGAATTTTCATATTTTTGGTCAACAGGGCGAGTGGTTTTCCATTTACTTAACTAAACGATTTTTCTCATTAACATCTGTATATTAGGGCGGGGCAATTTGTATGAGGGATTTTTTTCGGAAAAGTCAATATGGGCAAATCCGAGCAATAGTCATCCAAAAACGAAAAAAATACATGCAATTCCAACTCTTGCATTTGAGTTTCAAAAATGGCATTGTACGATATATATATAGTAATTTCACATTTCTTCTCACTTATCTGATAAATCTGATTTGCCCTAAATACTGAACGCTTCTCTTAAAACGTAAGAAAATTTCAAAATGGTTCAGTGTTGCCTCTTCTGCTAGATGTTTTAAGAAAAATGCAAGTCTACAAAAGGATTGAGCATGTTTTTTATTAAAAAAGTTGAATACTTCTTAATGACACCACATCAAAATAAAACGTTGCTAAGGAAAAAAGCTATTTTCGCAATTTGGCCAGCTCGAAATTGATTTAATATCCATAGTTTCTTCAGCAAATTCTCTTAGATTTCAAGTCCAAAACTTCTATACCCTGACCACATTTTTAACAAAAACTGACCCAGCCTAATGTACGTACATAATTATATGTAGGTATTTCACTTTTAATTAAGCATTTCGAATGCCTCGTTTTCGAAATTTCAAAACGAATAACCAAAATATTCAAATTATACGTATGTATGTGTGTATGTTCATACATACGTAAGCATTTGGTAATTTCTAAAAATGTAATACGAACCTTCTATTTATTGCTTATTTGTGTTGTGCTGAGTGAAATGATCTGCGTTATTTGAGATTTTTTAGCTGGCTGGTGGCCAATTGTGAAATACAACTAATTGGAATTTGCACGCTCGTGAGTGAAAATCGTGTGCAAAAGAGACATTTACATACAAATGAAAGAAATTTGGAGAAAAATTAGTAGAGAGAGAGAGAGAGAGAGTTAACAAGAAAAGAAAGCTGAAGAGAACATAAAAATATGGAATCAAAATGTGGAGGATAACAAACGTAAGGCAGAATTTTGTAAAGTACGATGATGAAGTTGAAAGCATTTTGAATGAGAGCAAATAAAGTAGTGTTTTGCAGTTCCAAAAATTTTATCTAACTTTTATAACGTTTTCTAAATCAAACTTATTTTTTCATAAGTTTAGCCTTGGAAACTAATACATTTTTTATTCTAATTTTTTTTCAGATTCTTTAGCAGCGCCAGCTCTACAAAAAACCACAATAATGCACTGCATCAATCGTTAACTGCATAAATTTTCAAAAAATAAAATCAAAATAAAAAAGTCTGATTTAAAAGTAATAAATTTAAATTAAAAAAGGCACACACACACACACACTAAGCAAAAAAAAAATGCTGCAACATACCGCCACAGATTTCTATGACTTGGCCGCCGCCAACGCTGCTGTGCTGAGTGCGCGTCAAACGCCACCCTATAGTCCGACGGGTTTAATCGGCACAGCCGGACCGGGTCTCAGCAATAATAACAACAACAGTACAAGCAATAATAATTTGGATATGTTGGGGCATAATGGCAGCCTTATTGGTTCAGGCGGTGGAATTGGTGGTAGCATTGGACATATCGGCAATGGCAATGGCGGTAGCAATGGACGTGAAACTTTGCCCAGTTTTGGATTCACGCAAGAGCAGGTGGCTTGTGTTTGTGAGGTGAGTGAAGAATGGAATTGATTATGTACCTTGCATTCAGGGAACAAGTAGAGCCCAAGTGACAAGATTTTTATTACTATTTGTTTGTTTGTTTTTTTTTTTTGCTTCTCTCCAGGTCCTTCAACAGGCTGGCAACATCGAAAGACTGGGGCGATTTCTTTGGTCCCTGCCGCAATGTGATAAACTGCAATTGAACGAGTCTGTGCTGAAAGCAAAGGCCGTTGTTGCATTCCATCGTGGACAATATAAGGAATTATATCGTCTACTCGAGCATCATCAATTCTCACCACATAATCATGCGAAATTGCAAGCGCTGTGGTTGAAAGGTAAGCGAAGT
>NW_016202656.1:0-2367 GCF_001687245.7 Rhagoletis zephyria
TTTTTTTGGCGGAAAAGCTTATAATTAATTACATCAGGAGATGCTCAATGTCAAATTGAGTTGGATTATGATGACGGCAGTATGTTTTTTACTCGAGCTAATTAGCAGTGCGTCGGAAGTGCACTGCTAAATACATTTAACCAAATGTAAAAAACTTTTAGTTTCAAAACAACAGAGTTTCAAGTTTCAAAGACAATCTAATGGAAAATATAAAACTACATAAACTAAGAATGTCGATTATTTTCACACGCTTTAAGAAAACTTAAAGACTACTCTGATTGATTTGGTGCAGCAGTTACACACAAAGGCACACTTGTTGTGCCCTACTTTGTAGAGAAATAGGGGAAAAAGTGAACAGTTGTTAGTATGCTTGTTTTCAGATGCATTCAAGTGAAACGACTTTCAATCAGAAGAAATAAAACTGCTGAAGAATGTGCCATCTGCTCTGCATTCTCACTTTGTGGTTGATACACACTTTAGCCAATACACTGTAGTCAATATACTACATTGCTTTCCAGCGCACATCAACTTCTCGGCGATTGAGGGCAAAGATGCAGCAGCTCATTTGAGGAAATAGAATTGGAAAAAGGAGAAAGGGAACGGTAAATTTGCATGCAGCCCATTCAGCGAATTTTCTCACTCTCTTCTGATTCACACTCAGCTGAATTGCTTGTGCTAGTAGCAAAAACGTGAAAATGCAAGGCAAGGCAAGACGGCCTTCAAACTTCAACAACAGAAGCAACTGCCGAAGNAAGGGAACGGTAAATTTGCATGCAGCCCATTCAGCGAATTTTCTCACTCTCTTCTGATTCACACTCAGCTGAATTGCTTGTGCTAGTAGCAAAAACGTGAAAATGCAAGGCAAGGCAAGACGGCCTTCAAACTTCAACAACAGAAGCAACTGCCGAAGAACTAAGCTCTCCTTCTCTCCTTCATCTTGGCAATGAATTGTTGTTGTTGAGTGCCGTACTTTGGTGCACTCTATTACACCATCGCCTTGCCACACTTGACTAATTAATCGAGTAGTTCTTGACATAGAAAAGCGACAATCTTTGTTGAGCAAATTCTGAATGTTTTATATATTTTTCTAAATGGAAATGATATTCTCAGTAGCTTCCACAACAAACTTGTCCAAATTCAAGTGAAGAAAGTAGTGCAACTTGTTATCACGTACTGAACAGGATAGATTAGGTTACTATTTGGCAAAGGCAGCAGCACCAGATTTGTAGTTTTACAGCCGTCTCTCGCAAGTGCAGATACAAATCTCGGGATATGTGAGAACAAATAAAAAGAGAAAATTCCAAAACGGCTGCTTCTACAGCACCTAAAGCGTTGGTAATCTTGTTTCACACACTACAACAGGCTAAAATATGAAACTTTTTTACTTGTGACAGCTTGTGAACAAGAGTAGGCAGTTCAGAGCGGTTTTAAGTAAATACGGATGCAATTAGCTTTAGCAAATAGGGATTTTACCAGCGCAGTGGTAGTAATTTTTGGCCCAGTCGGATTCTCAAAATATACCGCCAACTACTCTCGATGACAGGTGCACGTCATGTTTTTAAACAAAAGCATTTTAGTAAAATTATGAACTGTCTGAAAGATATTTGAAAAAATAAAAAACAATGTTCACTTACTTCTAGGACATGTCCTTCGATGTCCCCCGAAGACAAAGGGCGTGGACGCTTTGAGGATGCTAGGTCGCAGCGGTGGCTTTCCGTGAACCGTGAAGCTATGTTCAGTCGTAGCAGTGGCCCCTTTCAACAGAGAAACTGGGAACTGTACATTCTTTGCTGGTGTGTGAACACTTTGAAGAGAGGAATCACTGGTGACGATGGCCCTGCTGCTCAGGGGTGGTCGGCGATTTTTGGTTGATGATGATGATGAAGTAGGGGTAGAAGTCGATTGGTTTTGGGCGGTAGTCGTTGGCAGATTGGCAATGGTGGCTAGTGAGTCAGTTCGATAGGAGGACTGTATCGGTATGGCAGGGAATGGCGGCACTGGGTGAAAGACTACCGAAGAGGAGGAGGAGGTTGGAGTGTTCAGATGGTGGCTGGCGGCTGAGGAGATCGTGCTTTGGAGAGCTGCCTTTACCGGGTCGACTCCCTCCGAGAAGGTGCGCACACTGAAGCGAAGACGACGGCGGCTGAGCTGCTTTGCACTGTCTGTTGAATCACCCAAATCAGAAGAAGGATGCTGCTGGGGTTAAACGGAGAAAGGCAAATAAGAAAATAAGAAAACACATAAGAATACCGACAAATAAAAAATTGCAGGCGATTGCTAGGTTGAAAGCAAGCCAGCAAGCAAAAACGTCCAACTGTAGCCGCAGCTGTTGCTGCTGACTGTGCACTCACCTTCTTCAGCGTGGAA
>NW_016202658.1:0-2367 GCF_001687245.7 Rhagoletis zephyria
TAATGCATGAAAATCCTAACCTCAAAAAAATCACCCGTTACATAGGTATTTTTACACTTTCCACAACGTGAGCCTATGCGCCGCATGCAGTGGCACGATTCAATGCAAAATCTGCCCGGTAGGCAGGCAGGCAGCGAGGCGTGTGAGGTGATGTTGGGACGTGTGGGTGCAACCATCCACTTATGAGCAGTCATCAAATAATATTATATGTTGTATATGCATAACTATGTATGTATATACATATGTACATGTATTTGCGTTGAAAAACAACCAGGAAGATTCAATCCCCCAAAGCGCGTACGCCGTCGGTAGCAACAGCTGCGCATAAAAGTGAAATGCTGCTGCTCACGCCAACGCAACACAGCAGACGTTGCAAGGAGGCAAAGAAATGAAATGAAAATAAATATCTACTTGTGTACGTTTGTATGTTAGTAGAGAAAATGTGAATGAAAACGAACTGAGCGTGCAAGTAGCAGTAATAGAAATGGAAAGTTGTATTGTTCGCTTGATGCATTTTCCTCAGCAGCCGTACATTGCACGCTGAGAATTTACTCAAGTGGACAAAGAATTTGACGGAAAAAAATTTACACAATATTCCGATTTCTTTTTTTAAAGCCATGTGCATATTTAATCACGTTAAATAATTTTTGCTTAGAGTTCTCATACAGGGTTATTCCATAAGACCGCAATTTTTTATAAGTAATATTTAATTAAATTATATAAATTTGTCAGAATTATTATTATTTTTTTTTTTTCATCGTGTTTTCTTAGTCTATGGCATTTATGTATGTATGAAACACAATATCCGTTAAATTCCCCCGATAACTCCTCTTGTAACTCTAGAATTGTCTCAAGCTTATTGGCAAAAAAAAAAACTGTAACCTTCCAAAAAGGAAGAAATTTTTTAAAGGTAAAGGTTTACCGTATGATTGGAATGCAGCTAACCCCTTTTTATTCAAAAGAGGAAACGCTGCACCTCTATCTCCTCTTTCCACATAAAAATCTACTTACAGAAAACTAAGCCTCAATCCTTATCCATTCGTCCTGAAATATACTAACCAGAAATGAGATTGCTTTATAAAAAAAGAAAACCATTTTGAAATATGCGTGTTTTTACTCTCTAGAAAATAATTTATGCAACCTCACATACGCGGTGTTGCATATTTTTTATACGCGGTTATGTACTTTGAGAGGACGATATGTATGCATTTACCTTACAGCGCCTGCATATAGAAAATATTAAATTCATTCATAAATATTCATCAGCTATGTATAAAAGTATGCAAATAAGTAAATAGCAACTTTAGCTTTTCGCTAATTATCAGAGTCATAAATCTACCGTTTGCCCTTTTCTCCTTTAGTTTTAGACACTTCACGTCGATTGCCCGCCATTCACATTGGAAGCGAGAAAATACCAAAAAATAATAACAGAAAAAATAAGAATTAATGTTGTAGTTGTGGCGTATTTATAAATTTCTACATGCTCATCAGAGTTGATGTTGGCACGATAATAGACTCCATCAAATCAACTTCGCGGCGACTCATCTATGTATGTATGTATGTATGTGCGTGATTATAATCGACGCTGTCGTAAAAATTCTTTCTGCTACTGTGCAACATTTTTTCAGTCCATAAATTAATTTTACGTCATTTACAGTGCAGTCGCATAAATTTTCAATAGTGCTGTTTTGAAGCCAATAAAATTAGGGAAACTCTTTTCACGCAATAATGTCCAATGAATCACTGCAACAAGTTTGGGAGGAAATATTTACTTTTATTTAAAGTTTTCTTTTGATATTCTGAATTCTTATGCTTTTGGCCTCATAAATTAAAACCTATTTACATATATACTTACACATATAAACATGCATGCATATGTATCTATACATAGTATATATGTACCTGCAGGCCAGAATAGTGTGAAGTGTAATTTTAAAAGGTGTGGGCATTAGGGTGATTCAGAAAAAAAAATTCCTCGGAACCATGCTCAAAAGTTTCGTATAGACGCCAAATTAATTCTTAGTATTAATGATAAGAATGTCCGCATCGCATTTTTCGATTTCCCATTAGATAACACGGAAAAATTAATTTTTTTTTTTACTTCTGATATTTATATTTAACACACGATAAGTTGTACTGTGAAAGTATTTTTGTAGAGAATTTAAGGCTCTGAACTCTGACTGAAAAAGTCCCGCTACTCTTGAGCTAAAATCATAAAATTTTAGCAATATTCGAGAGTATAATGTCGATAGTTCTGTTTTTAGAAACTTTAAGAACTCCAACATAAGGCTTGAGTTCGTGATAAGTTTCTTAAACTAAAAAATCTAAGAACTTTTTTGAGAAATTGGCTAAATTAATGGTGAATTC
>NW_016202659.1:0-2367 GCF_001687245.7 Rhagoletis zephyria
TTTTAAAAAAAAAAGGTATCAAGCTCTTAAAAAATCACCCGTTACTTAGGTATACGGCAATTGTCATTGCAATTATATTCTTTGAAGTCTCAGGCTCACGATGGTCAGTATTCTTTGAGAAAAGGGGTAAATATTTATGCTGGTTAACTCGCTGCAATGGTACACTGGTTTTTTTTTTTTGGCGGTTAACGAGTGCCAAATGCTTCGGTATCCTTTAAAAACTAGAAAGATTGTCGAATTTCGGCAATAACGGGCACTCCTAGTTCAACATAATGAACCAATTTTTTTTTATTTGGCTCATCTATTTGTCTATTTGTATGTACGTCTGATCTTTTATACAACTTCTATTTTCACTTGTAGATTTTGTCATAAAACACTCACACTATTCATTGCACTTTTTCTGTTGGCAAAAAAATGACGCGACATAAGCACCCATTCAATTGAAATAAATTGGTCATGTTTTGTTTTTTTTTTGGTTCGCAAATTTTTCGCTGTCGCCTGAAGGCGCGTGCCCGCCACATTTCAGCTGTCATTGTTGGCTAGAGCTGTCTACAGGCGCACATGGGCGACTGCAAAAAAAATCATACAAATAGACAAAGCATTCCAGCAATTCGAAGGGCCCGCCGACGTTGTAGAACGTCACTTGATTGATTTATACGAAAATAGAATGGCAAACAATTTGAAATTTGTAGGGACGTGAATATGAATAGGCATATGCAGAAAATTTACACGCGAACGCAGAAGCAGATGGATTTATTAGAGTGAAAATGTGGGTTTTTTTTCCTTTAATCCATTTATGTATCGTTCAAATAATTTTTCATGGCTTTTTTTTAGTGTTTTCTGGTATTTACAATGGCACCACAGAGTTATTAGTTAAGAACACGAAACAGAAAAAAAGTAATACAAAAATAAAATGGATTGGAACATTAACCATTATGAATTTCTTTTCTGCCTTGCCATAGAAATTTATGCTTTTTTGTAAATTGAGTTATCAACAGCTATTCTGGAGTATTCATGAGTGTGTAGCGACTGTGGCCTAAAGAATTTTCGCTTTTTTTTTATGGATTTCTGATTTAATTTAATTTAAAACTTTTTCTACATTCTTTATCTTAAATTCCATTTACAGCCTCTTAAAGCAAACTTTTTTTTGCCAACAATAGTAATCCTTTTAGAATTAATGTCATAAATAAGCTCAAAATTTTTTTCTGTATTTTTTAAAATCCGGATTAAAATTGGCTTCAATTTACCTGACCCCTCTAACCAGTTAAACAAGAATCAAGTAAATTGTGCAGCGCATTTGTAGCGGATTTTCACCGCTTATCAGATGCTTAAGATACTTTCGAGTGAGCGCAACCGCAGAAAGGTCAACACAATTGTAATACATATGTATGTATGTAGTAATATGGCGAAGACCCACAAGCTTACTTTTTTTAGAAAATGGAGTGCGAAGAATAAGAGCAAATAATAAAATAAGGTAACAATAGTAGTCTTGAAAAACATTAGCTGAAAAAATGGAGAAATAAATGGTAGATTAGGGAAGAGGCGGAAACGTTGTATGCCATTTATATTTCTTTTAAAAATTTATATATGTACTTACTTATTTAAGTGTATAAAAAGAGGCAAGCGAACGAGGTATGAAACCTAAAGCCAACACGTAAAGAATTCTAAGTTCGGGCGAAGCCGAATATTAAAATCCCGGCGCACGTACCAATTATCATTTTTTCAACATTCTGAAAATTACCATTGCATGATAATAAGTGGCGATTTTTTTCCGAAATTTCAATAATTTTAGATAATATACTCAGTTAGACTTGATAATATAATTTAATGGTGTTTAATCGATTTATTTATTTTTTTCAATTCGTTCCTGCATCGATTATTTTTATTTCGATTCGAATGAATCTAAATGGTAGATTGTTTACCGGAGGAGCTGATGTGAATCATGTCGAATGCGAAGATTGAATTCCGAGGCGAAAATTGACATCTGCTGCGAGGTGTGTATATACGCCGGCCGTCAGAAAGCGAGTATTCATGCCCCGCAGTGAAAAAATTCTTCTTTTTGGCAGATTCCTGGGCACGGTACTATTTTAAGGTGCTACTCTTCAATAACGAGAAATTTATTGCAACACAATTTTTTCGTCTCCACTGTATTTATATGTAAAAACATATTATATATTTATTTGCGTTTATACGATTGTACGTGACTACAAAAATTTTTTAATTAAAATAAATATATGCAGCTGTTTTCTTACAGACCTAAGATACATACATACATATATGTACATTTATACATACATACCCTTTCTGATAATATTTTAAAGCTCTTGCTTTACAAATTTCTTTAAATACCCATTCACTTCTACGAAT
>NW_016202660.1:0-2367 GCF_001687245.7 Rhagoletis zephyria
GGTGTAGCAAACGTAGTACATAGGGCGACATCTAGATGTCATCTACCTCGCCCTATTCACTATGCTTTTTTATAGGAGCTTTTCAAAGCTTTGCTTTATGGTGTCGGACACACAACATTGAAAGTTTCTGGAACACAACATTGAAAGTTTCTGGAACACAACATTGCAAGTTGATAAAAGCGTTGTAATAAAATAGGCTACTTCTTTAACCGGTTTTCCGATCAGGATGAAATTTGATACAAACTGGAATTTTCATATTACATACATATCTCTGGAAGTATTTGTGGGAGAGAACTGAAACTTGGTATACTGATATGTATGTGAAATCAATGNAATTTTAATCCGACTAAACAGTTAATCGTAACCGCGATTAAAAAATTAATTTTTAATCATTAACTCTTAATTTGATCAAGTAGGTTTGGTGATTAATTAAGTTATGCTGGAATTTCTCTGTGCACACAAAGCAAGTTAATCCGGTATGGCTAAGTCGGGTTTCCTCATCAATCTAAGCAATTTGGTGTGCATTTTCATTAAGATATATACCAACATGGGCGTAGCCAGGTAGGGGCAGGGAGTGCCCGAGTGAATGGATTTGCATGAAATTTTGCAAACGGATAGCTTATGAGCTGCAGTGGAAAATAGGCTAATTTTTTGGAAGAGTTGCCAACTGTTAAAAAAGTTTAATTAAATTAATACACGGAAACGACTGAACGGATTTGCATGAAATTTTGCACACAGATAGCGTATGACCTAGGTTAGAAAGTAGGCTACTTTTTTTTAAAAGTTGCCACCTGTTAGAAATGTTTAATTTAATTAATACGCGGAAATGAGTGAACTGATTTGCATGGAAGTTTTCGCACAGATAGCTTATGAGCTAGGGTTAAAAATGGGCTACTTTTTTAAGAGTTACCACCTGCTAAAAAAGTTTAATTAAATTAATACGCGGAAAAGTCTGAACGGATTTGCATCAAATTTTGCAAGCAGATAACTTATGACCTACAGTGAAAAATTGGCTAATTTTTTGGAAGAGTTGCCACCTGTTAAAAAAGTTTTAATTAAAATGTTAAAATATTAGTTATTATTTGCTCCATATGCAAGTGATCGGCATTTTCATCGCACACGCGACATAATGTTCTGCACGACTACATCATCGACTTTACGCGATGCGCACAACTACTTTGTTTTGCACTATTCAATATTTTTCACTGTTTCACATGTTTTTTTCAAGATTCCTTTGACAATTTACCAATATTCCCCAATAGAACGTAGCTCTGGGCTATTGGGTGGATTGGCGTCGTGAGGTACAAAATTGATGTTATTTGCATTATACCACGCCAATGTGTCCTTGGCATAGTGGCAGCTTGCCATGTCCGCCGAGAACAGTGGCCTACTAACTTATCTGTTGATAAATGACAGAAGACGCCTTTTGAGGCACTCATCCCGATAAACTTGATCATTCATTGTCCCGGATGGGAAAAAAGGGCTGCTCTTACGGCCNTATAAAAATCTTGACCTTGATATATTTTGAATTTTTAAAGCAGTAGGTTTCGTAGTTCATAACAATGAAGTTGAAATTTTTAAATTTAGAATTCATACAAGTTCCGACTGCGGGATTTCGCTGTAACATTCTACTTTGAGCCTCGGTCTGGTGCCGTTTGAGCTGTAGAACATCTCAATGAAGCCTTCCGCTTTACCTTTTGTACCAAAAACTGCGCTATCCGTACGGATTTTGTAACATAACGCGACAAAACCTTCGGATCTCGCGAAAACGCACTGAGGACCTTCCGAGCACTGTTTTTATCACTTTGACCATGCTAACCCCCGCTCCCTGATTTTCTCGTAACTGCCAGACCTTATTTCTACCGATTAAAACCCTGCAAACTGTCAAATAGTGCAATCTTTAATTTTTAGCAATTTTACGTGTACTTAAGGCCGGATCATTTATAAACTCGTGCAAAATGGTTTGTCTCGTTTCTAACTCGGTTGCCATTTTTAACTCAACTAGGAATCAAGTTCAAATGAAATTTCTTCTACGTCCAACTAAGGTCATGGTCAACTTATGGTAATTGAATTTCAAAATATTGAAATCTTTTTGGGTAAGTTATAAGCTTCCCAAAGTGTCGCAGTTTTGGTGTGTTCACCCTTTATGTTGGAAAACAGGCTACTATTTTAAGAGTTATCACGTATTAAGAAAGTTTAATTAAATTAATACGTGGAAATGACTGAACTGATTTGCATGAAAGTTTGCACACAGATAGCTTATGACCTAGGCTGGAAAATAGGCTACTTTTTTTAAGAATTTCCACCTGTTTGAAAACGAAATTTTGCTCAAAGATTGTTTATGACCTGGATTGAAAAATAGGCTAC
>NW_016202661.1:0-2367 GCF_001687245.7 Rhagoletis zephyria
TATCCAGGATAACTTCATTTTTATAAAACAAATCCAACTGTAACTGTGAAGAAATTAAAAAAATAACAGATTTTTTGCAAATTTTTTCATTTGTACCAAAAAATCAGGCCACTAACTGAGAAGATCTATAGTTAAGTAAAGAAGTTGTGAATGATCACATGAAAATGCGTCATTTTTTTTGTACGAAATATGAATAGGAACAGGAGAAAGTGCATATGTACTTGAATAGGGAAAAAGTTTAAAAATAGGGATGTGCCGGATAGAGATTTTGCCGGATAACCGGCATCCGGATATCCTGTAAAAAATAAAAGCCGAATTCGGATATCCGATCGGATATCCGGCAGACTTCCGCCCTTAATAAATTCTACAATATTGNTGAGTTTATAACAACGGAGTACTGGTCGACGATTCGTTAGAGGATGAGGGCTTAGTAAACTAGCCAGGAGTAGAAAACGTTTAAGTTTGGTCTTTCGAATATATTTTGACATACAATATATTAAAAAAAATCGTCTATAATATTTATTAAAAACTTCCGACTGTCTAAAGAGGCGTTTGTGGACCTGCTGTCCGCTCTCGAGCCAAATCTACTTAAAATATTTCAAAATTATCAACAACTCTACGCTTTTGTTCTCAGAAATGGTGCCGAATGAGTATTGGGATTTTCTTTCATCAGTGCAACAAGACTTTCGAGCTTGTGTTTAGTATTCGCGGTATTCACGACGTTAGACCTGCATGATTTTAATAAAAATTGGTGTCTAGCCGCCAAAAAACGATAAAACAAAAGCAAAATCATATATTTTTCACAATTTCCTCAAACTTCGCTACAGCAGCGAAAGCAAAATTCTGTTCGACAGAAAATTCGAAATACTCAACGAAAATTTTGACACAGTTGCATAGCTCATAATACGAATTTCGAATCGGAAGAAACTCATAATGAGAGCCATAAATCAGTTAGCATGGAGAAAGCTGCTGAATCATATGAAACAGGCCGTATTCTAGTGAAAGCTTCTATTGAAGAGCGAGACCAGGATATTTGGCAACGCTTTGAGAAAATCGCCAACAGCTCTGATACGGATTCCAGTAGTGATGTGAATAGCCAAACGATGGAGAAATGGAGAAATATTTACAGATACCCCTTATACCCAGACAAGAATATCCTTTCATTTGGTGGAATCATAGACGGCCGCTGTGGTGTAGCGATTAGCTTGGGTTCAAGCCCGGTTCAACCCAACATATAAAAAAATCCAAATAAAGTTTTTCTAATAGCGGCCGCACCCTCGGCAGGCAATGGCAAACCTCCGAGTGTATTTTTGCCATGAAAAACAGCTTCTCACAAAAATACAATCGCCCTTCAGAGTCGGCGAAAAACTGTAGGTCCCTCCGCTCTGTGTGACAACATCAAGGCGCACGCCACAAATCTTAGGAGAAGCTCGGCCAAACACTAACATATGTGTAAGCGCCAATCTATTATTATTATAGTCGCAAAGAATCTCTGGGAACCACCTTCCTCAGTGAACTCAAATATATTGTTTAGTGTATTGGGTAGCATTTATGTTGAAAATGACCGGATAGTGGGATAACAGAAAAAAAGCCGGATAGGTCGGATTCCGGATATATACCGGATACCCTGCACATCCCTATTTAAGAATAATAAACTTGCACATGGCGTATGAGTAACATTTTGTACTTATACGCCATGTGCAAGTTTGTTATTTTTAAATTTTTTCCGTTAAGGTACACATTAATTTTTTTCTTTCGCAGTGCAAATTGAAAATTAAAATATTTTGAGAAAATTGCTTGATCTAGAAAAACAGAATACATAGTCTAAGATCCGATAAGGGCAAGACCTTCACCCAACTATTTAATGGATGAAATCTATTTTGTATGAAACTTAACGTGTTAATAAATATTTCTGGAGTGGGCTGGCTGAAAAAATCCTAGCCACTATATTTTTAATTAAATTCAAAAGTTATTATTATTTTTGAATTTTTTACTCATTTCTTTAATGAACAAATTGTATACAAATCGAAAGCGAAATTCATACAAAGTAGATTTCATCCACGAAACAGATGGGCGAAGGTCGTGCCGTTGTCGGATCTCCTACTAACAGATTCGTAATGTACGACTAAAAATTAAGTTAACGTGTTTCTGCGGGGTTTTGTAAAATTTTATCCTTCCTTCAGTGTAATTTTTTTTGTCTTAAACAGTTCTACTGGAATAATCGAAATGCTTCCTTACCAAAAGTTTAATAATTTTTAGTGAGCTTTAATTTACTGGCATTAAAAAGTTATGCTAGAGTGATAAAAACTCAGATCTGGTGGATAAGCACTAGTACTTTGAGTCAATGCACTTTTGAACAAAAAAAAA
>NW_016202662.1:0-2367 GCF_001687245.7 Rhagoletis zephyria
CGCATCCACATGGTTGCAACTTTGCAGAGTGCTCTTGGTGACTCTTTTTCGTTATTAATACATTTATTTCTGAACATTCTTTTATGCAGTTATACGAAAAAATTTTTTTGCTGATGCATTTCCGAACGTTCTTTTTTTGCAGTTTGCTTTTAATCAGGGTTTAAATTTAAAATTTTTCATATTAATAGAAATTTTGAGAACACAGTTTTATATTAAATTTTCGTATAATTTGGTGAAAGGGCGAGTTTCTAATTACATGTTGCTCTGTATTTGTATAAAGTATCGAGTTCCTAAATTTGCAATGTATCATGGCCCGACTTACTTTTTATGTGTTGCAGATATGACCTGGGTAATTGAATTGGTTTTTCCAAGCCGGTTTCGCCGGTTTCGCCGGTTTTTTGGTTATCCATAGGCGTTTTTTTTTAATCTCGATTTTTCGAATATCGAATAGAGCGAATTTTTTATAAATTAAGAAAATATATAGGCTGCATTTCTTTATTCATTCTGAACGTTTGGAATAAACTTTTTTGTTTATTTATTCTTTAGAACGTTCCTGATGATACGTTGACGTATATTTCATACGCATTCTGTTTATTCCGGCTGTGAAATGGGATTATCCGGAATGTATAAAGAAACGCAGCCATAATAAAAAATATATACATAAAAAAATAAATAAAAGTTTTGCGTTAAAATAAGACCAAATGTGAATTTTCGGTAATTTTTATTTGTTTTACTTTACTGAAACCAAGCAGCACGGTTGTACTACTGATGATGTATACACAGTAGAATCTCGAAAACGTTAACCGAAATGTCCCAAGGGTAATTAACTCTTTCAAATAATTAACTTTTCTAAGCGCTTTTTAAAATTTCTTAAAATATAATAATAAAGATAGTTTTAAGGAAGTAACACGCTAAGTTTATTTCAATCTCAGCTTTTTGATATAGATTTAATCCGATTTTTTTCTCTTTATTGATATTTTTTAAACACACAAACAATACACAACTCACAAATTCAAACGCTCATAACAAAAACGAATTCGGGGAGTACCCGTAAATAAATTGAGCTCGGGCTTGTTTTTGTTGCCAAGTAAATAGTTGGTTTGAAAAATTTATAAGCTCAGAAAAGTTACCCCTAAAGTTAACTTTTTAGAGCGGTACATGAACACTAAAATTTGGTTAACTTAGCCGAGCGATTAACTTTTTCGTGAGTTAACTTTTCCGCGATTCTACTGCATTTCGCATCGATACAAAGCAACATGCAACTTGGAACTGGGCATCTTATCCATCGAAAAATTTTCCGCGAAATCGGAAAATGTATCAAATGCTGTCAGATTGTGGAACAAATAGACGAGATGGGTGAGGATATTCTGTATCGAGTTCGCACAGCTACTTCTAATTTCGAACTGGAAATGAACGATGGGATCCGATGGGAAAGGATGGAATTCATTTTGATCGAAGACATATGTCTGCTCATGTGCGACAATTTGTTGTGTATCTTGGGTATGCTATCACTTCGGTGACCATTCGTACCGATTTTGGCGGGACAGTACCGATTTTGAGAAAATTATCCCGCTGAATATTTTTGAAAAGTCGAGACGTGTAAGTTCCTCGGTTTTTCATATTTGTACCGATTAAATCTGGCTGCTCAGTGTTTGCTTTATTAATTTAATACGAGTCTCCCTGTACTCTGGTCAAAAACCATTTTTCGGAAAATCTTTGCAGGACTTTCGTTATCACCAAGAACATAGAATACAACGCAGCCATAAACATAGGCAGAATCCTTATTTTCTATGATGTGTGGAGACCCCCGAGGGTAGGTAGCATTGAACTGTTAATCAAAGACCACACAAAGTATTTGGGAATAGTCTTGGACAGTAAGCTGCTGTGGAAGTGCAATGTTGATGAAAGAGTGAAGAAGACCAGTAACGCCCTTTATACATGTAAAATAATGCTGGGAGTCACTTTGGGGTCTGCCACCTGCTCTGATGCATTGGTGCTACACAGCATTAGTCAGACTAATACTGTTCTATGGCGCTTTGAAAGTCATCATATCTCGGGCAAATGGAGATGGTTCAGCGACTCACTGCACTGTGCATTATGGGAGCGCTTGAGGTCCCCAGTTTACCGCGAATTGACCTATTCGCGGAAAGCCGTGCTGCTAAATCCGCAGGTAAATTGACGGCCATAGGGGAATTCAATTTCAGGACCTTTGGGCCAAGCTCATTGGGGCGAGAAGCACAGGCAGCACGGATTACATGGCACCTAGCTTTATGTGTGAACGAAGGTTTCGCATAATGATTGAGGAGAAGGGATGGCGCAAGGAAATGAAACCTAGCTGTAGATCCCTAAAAATTTTCACGGACGGCT
>NW_016202663.1:0-2367 GCF_001687245.7 Rhagoletis zephyria
TTGTCCGATTTTGCCCATTTTCAATACCATCCGCCCGAAAGAAGTACACACCAAGTTTAGTTAAGATATATTAATTTTTACTCGAGTTATCGTGTGGACAGACGGACGGACAGACGGACGGACGGACGGACGGACGGACAGACAGTCACCGCTTAATCGATTTCTCTTTTCATCCTGATCATTTATGTATACATTTGTCTATATCTATCTCGATTCGTTTTGCCTGTTACAAACAACCGTTATGTGAACAAAGTTATAATACCCTTGTGCACAAGTGCGCTCGGGTATAAAAATCCATACTCACATATACGCCAATATCTCCTTAAGCAAGGGAACAATGAGAAGTGGAAGCCCTTTTAATTGCTCCCTACGAAGCCTCGATGTGAAAACCTGGAGAGAGCTATAAATGAGTTTCGTGATTATATTGATATTGTTGCATACATAATTTTTCAAGACTCTAAAAGGTGCAAATTCTAACAAATACATAGTTTATGCATAATTTATTTTATTTTTTTAAATAATACAAAATAATTAGCTGTTATATACTGTCGTATTTTTGTAGACCATATTTTTCTAACATTACTAACATAGTTGTGAAATTTTGCGATCTAAAATTAAACGACAGTATACAGCACCTTTTGAACTCCCCCCATTTATCCTCAGACTTGAACGCCGACTTGTTAATCCCTTGGATTCGCTTACATTTAAAATATACCAGGGAAACTAACTTGTGTGGAATTCCCCGATTTGCCGGGAATTTCAGTTTGCGCGGAGAATCGGGGAATGTATCGGTTTTTATGGTGAATTTCAGTTTACATGGGGAAGCGCGGGATAAACTCTTTTTTGTGAGGAATTCGGTGTGAAAAAATTGTAAATTGAAATATCACACCGGTCGCCGTGGAATGAGCCGTATGCAGTTTTGTAGCTCGTTCAATTCTAGTAAAATAAAATTTCAAATCGCTTAAAATTAGCATTGATTTTTTACAATTTTTTTTTGTCGCATTTGCTTTCATATAACAAATAAACAATTTATTTTATATGGAAGAATACCGCAACACCTTCGGCAAAAAAAAAATAAAACGATTTTTAGGCACTTGAAATTTGCACTTTTTTATACTGAAATTGACTGGGCTACAACACTTCATACTCAACATTTTTCTAGAAAATCTAATTAAAGAGCACAAAATTTTAGGAAATTTGAATTTTTTTTAATATTGCACAAAGTTTGAAACTTGGATTTAAAGGGCTTTTGTTAAAGAATGGACTGAATTAAAAAACAAAATATACCTAAAACTAAATAACCAAAAAGGTAAAAAAAATTTGCGAAAACTTTATAAGAAAAATCATATTTTAACTGTTAAAAAAGGATTTTTATTTTTTCGATCAGCTTTAAGCTTTATTTGATTATTTTTGTTTTTCGATGAAAAATAATCGTTATTTTTGGATTTTTATTTTTTAGATAAATTTTTGATTTTTATTTCAAAAAATACGAAAGTCCCAAAATAGCGATTAAATTTGACTGCAAAAATTAAAATCCAAATTTAACGCTAATTCTTAATCAGAAAAACAAAAATCATAAAATTACGATTTTGCAATGCTCTAAAAAAAAATATCTTTATATTATATATATATTAAACGTCAACTTTACCAATGTATATAACTTTGTCCGATACGAGAAACAATTTCTTTACTAGTTACGCCAACACTAAGCTTATTATTAGGAAAACTTTATGTAAATACAAAATCTCTATTTGCATCGGTTAATTTATTTTGATTGATTTAATACTTTCCAAAGTTTATAGGCAATTATAGTTTCCTTCGTCAAGCAATAACCGCTTACTTACTTGCCAGAGGGCATCAAATTTATAACATGCACCACTTTATTTTTCCACCTTCCACCTTCCCCTAAAACTTGCATTGCATCTCTCGCTTACTGTGCCTTGTAAGGATACACTAAATAATTTCGTTGCGCATTTCTCTTTTTCGCTTCAACACCTTTTTATAACCGTCATATCCTATCACGTGTGTGTATACACCGCTAAATTACCGCTACTTCAAGACCATTGTTATTATTTGCATGCTTAACCCTTATCAATCAACCGCGGTGACGTTAAAGACTATTGTGTGTTAGATTTTAAAAGATGCCATAAAATTAAAAACACTCAACCAACTACAGCGATGATGAGGGATAAGTTGGCTTTTTAAAAGCAAAGAAAAATAAAATATATAAATTTTTATACCCGAGCGCACTTGTGCACAAGGGTATTATAACTTTGTTCACATAACNGTTGGCTTTTTAAAAGCAAAGAAAAATAAAATATATAAATTTTTATACCCGAGCGCACTTGTGCACAAGGGTATTATAAC
>NW_016202664.1:0-2367 GCF_001687245.7 Rhagoletis zephyria
GCATTGAAGTGGGATGAAAAGTTTGTGGAATATTTATAATTTTTGTACAAAGTCTAAAATTTAGATTTATATGGTATTTGTTAGATAAAAAGCTATACTTTTAAATATATCAAAATAATGCGCGTTAAAAAAAGTAGTTGAAACTGGTAAAGATGTTGGCGTGTTATCTTTTGTCGCGGGGTGTACTTAAGTGTGTACTTACACAGACACATTAGTTGCCTGCATGCCAGCGGCTGCCACAATAACAGTGTCATACAAAACTCTGCAAGCCATGCTATGCATTTACCCTCTGCCACTAACTACTCGTATTTACTTTGCTAGTAGTTCTTCTTCGTCCTACATAACTTTTTAAGGGGGTTTTCGTATCTCATTTAATGTTGACTTCAAAGCTACTACAGTTAAGCTTGTTTAACATTGTTTTTGTTTTAACTAATGCTTTCAATGGAGTATTGGTATGGAGGTGGTAAACAGTTAGCAGTTATCATTGCAACAACGCAACGCAGCGCAGCTTACCAAAAAATAAACGAATTCCATGGTATTATGGCCTTCACTTAGCCCTCCTGCCCTATTTACACTTAGTGAGAATATTTATTTAGTTTGTTCGCCAACTTGACGGCATGTGGCTTCTCTCACTATTGGACTTTTGGGTGGCCATCAGCACTACAACATGCTAAGTTACTTGTTATTTTTTCTTGCTTTACTATCATGGCATGCTTTCGTACAACTACAATTACGACTATTAACTTTTGTGACTCCCACTCACTAACATTTTTTGCTAACACGACTATCCCTCAAATTCATTCAACTGAAATTGATGACACCTACGCAATGCTTTGCGAGTTGACTAGCGCTTCGTTCTTCCTTCTTTGAAAATGGTAAAGTGTTTCGATTGTCCAAAAAATTAGTGCAGCGTTGTGTACTAAATGCTGTGGTTGACTTACTGACTCGACTCTACTCAAGGTGATGAGGGTCATTGTGCGTTGACTTAAAATTTGCGCTCATTACTTACATTGCCGAAGTTAATTCATTCGGTGACCTAATCTAATTGTTGTAGCGCGAGTGCAATTAAAAAGCGTAAAATTTGTAACTGCTTTATAATGGCAATTTAATTTAATTTACCTCTACTGACCTAAGTGAGAAATAAGTTTTGAAATAGAATGGGAGCAGAGAATTGATAGATGGGAGGTGAGTTGCTTTCTCTTTGAGATTTTTGTTGAGTTTAAAAGCCATATTACAGAAATTATTTAGAGAATTACAAAAGGAATTGGTAAAATTAAGATAGTCACATACCACTGAACTGCTGGAATTCTTGCCAATTTTGGTTTATTTTTAACTTAAAATCATCAGTTAGCGGCCGAATATGAGTTAAATCTACATTGTGAAAACGGGCATTAAAAATGTAACTAAAGCGTAAGCAGTCCATAAAGTACTTAGTGCGAATTGGATTCGCATTTTGCTTGGCCAAGTATGTTAGTTAGGCGGCAGTCCTAAGAGGTCTCATATATGCAGATCGATTACGTCCAAAATGTTACAAAGTATTGTCCAAGGAATTATAATTGATTCCTAAAGTTGTGTGATAGGAAACTTCAGTATTTCTGTGAAGTTGGCATACGGAATGCCGCAAAAAGACAAAAAAAGCTTTTCAATAGTTATAGTTCTTGAAAGGAAAAAGGGTGCATATTTTGACAAAACAAGTGTTTCAAAAATCTCGTATGCCAGATTCACATAGCATACTACATGTCACAAAAAGGCAAATAAAAAACTGTTCTGAGTATTTCTAGAGTTTCTGAGTAGCTTTTAAAAATTTCTAGAGTTTCCGAAAAGAATACAGTTCTAGAAAATTACACCAAAAAAACAAAAGGGTTTTTCAAAAAAATGTAAAAGGTTTAATGTTTGAAAAAAACCTAAAATTAAAATTCTAGCAGTGGGACAGAGAAGCCTTTACATATGTATGTATATGCTGACAGTTAGACGGACATCGTTCATGGGCTCAAATCTGGAATTTACTGTTCTTAATTAATTATAGACTCCATTTTTCAAACAACTTGAGTAAATATTTTTAAAACTTTTGGAAAATTTTCGAGCTTTTAAATTAGATCTTTTTTAAAGTTTTTGGGTGAGCAGTTTTTTTTTTTAAATTTTAGTGCAGAATGACGCGTAGTTGTATATTGCAAACTTTTTTCTTTCTGGAAATTTTTCTATGAAGTTATATCTTTACTAACTGACTTAAAAACAAAGAAGGATGCTATCAGTTCCTCAGAATATTTTTTTTATGTATGTTGCCACATAACTTTGGACCACGTTAACCGATTGCGATAATTCCTTGTTTATCGGAGAAATGGTATCTAAAGAGTGGAGCCTTTATTT
>NW_016202665.1:0-2366 GCF_001687245.7 Rhagoletis zephyria
CCTTTCTCGAGCTTTGCAAACAGAAAAAGGGCTTTAAAAATATATATTAGTATAGACTTGCCAATATCTGTTTGCTTTGCGCCTTAAAACACTACTAACGATGAAAAGCGATGGATAAATAAACAAGTTTGCAAGAGTTAAGTAAAAGTGCAAAACTTTTTGTATGAAATACTAGCAGGAAATACTGAGGTTGTGCACGCTTGCCTGGTTATTAGGTTATCTGATTAAAAATTATTATTGTGTAGTGTATTGCTGTAAACTGAATAAAAAATATATACTTAACCACGTAAGCTGATAACCAAGCAAGCGTGAACAAACTTAAAGTGGTTGTTCTCGCTTGCCTGGTTATCTGGTTAAAAATAATTTTTCTGTTGTGTATTTTATCAAATAAAACACCTCTTTGAGGTCAAATTTTCGAGTGCCGAAAGCTGAACTCGAAACACAAAATTTATGATATAAATTTCGTGACGAAAACTATACACATTTTTAAACTGCCTTGGAAACGTATGAAAAATCTTTTTTATTCATTCGAAACGTTGCTAAAGTTCTGTTTCTTATTTTGTGTTTCTAGCAGTAGACGAAATTTCGCAACGTTCCGAATAAATAAAAAAAGATTTTCCGTTCGTTTTCAAGCCAGTTTAAAAATGCGTATAATTTTCGTCATGAAATTGGTACCATAAATTTTGTGTTTCTAGTGCAGCTTTCGTCACTCGAAAATTTAACCTCAAAGAGGTGTTTTATTTGATATCAATTATTTTGGCGTAGCAAATTTAAAATCGTCGAAAATACAAACAATTNTGAATAAATAAAAGAAGATTTTCCGTTCGTTTTCAAGCCAATTTAAAAATGCGTATAATTTTCGTCATGAAATTGGTACCATAAATTTTGTGTTTCTAGTGCAGCTTTCGTCACTCGAAAATTTAACCTCAAAGAGGTGTTTTATTTGATATCAATTATTTTGGCGTAGCAAATTTAAAATCGTCGAAAATACAAACAATTATCTAAATGTTTTATTTTTCTCAAATAAAATGCTAAAAATGTTATCTAAATCTAAATTATGTATTCAAATCGATGTGTCCATTGAAACATAATTTTTCAAATTCGGAATAAAGCGAAAAATGAATCACATCCTTTGTATTCGAAAAAATTAAAAAAACATTATGAGAAATGATAACAGCTTATCAACTTAGTACAACTTTGGATACAATAAACAACTGTATTCGTCTGATTGCCCCGCAGCTCAATTTTTGTTAAGACTTCTAACGGGCGTGGGGCGCACGCATGTGCTTTTTTAAGAAGTTTTACTTCTATCACGTGTACGGTGCTGCACTCGTCCTATAAAACGAACGCTTTTTTCTCAAGTAGTTTTGTTCAGTGGCAATTTATACATTTTATATAAGTAGTAGCAGCACATTGGGTGAACTAAATGCATTCATACATACATATTTATGTACAACTGTAGGTAATTTACTTTTTATTTATTTATTATACACAAATTAAGTGATAAATCACCTAACTACAATAACTAGGAGCACTAGTAACTGAGACCTTCAGCTCGCTTGTCAACTTTTTGTATACCTAGTAAACTGGTTAACTTAGAAATTGACCCTAATCTAAAACAAAACTTAACTCTAGATTATCTTCTTTAGATTTGTCAATACTAGGTACTTTACAATCCTGTCAATGTTCTTACTCTCGATAGTTATTAAATAATCCGAAGGTGTATAGTTTCAAAAGATGCTTTTCCTGATGTCGGTAAAATGTTGGCATTCGTCAAGGAGGTGGATTACGGAAATTTGGTTCAAGTTACAATACGGACATAGCGGTCGGCTTTCCCCCTTGAGGATGTTGCTGTGAGTTATAATTGTGTGGCCAATACGTAACCGGGTGACTGTTTTCAAATCATTGCAAGAGATGTTTGAGTCGTAAACGAGTTTATTTCCCTTTGTAGTAAACTTACTATAATGATGTTGTGAATTTAAAAATTTATGTGCACTTTCGGTCGTTATGTGTGCATGTACCAAGCGTATAATGTCGTCTTTCAGGAACCATTCGGAAGTGCAAAGAGGTTCAATTGTTGCAAGTTTGGCCCTCCGGTCAGCAGCTTCGTTACCTTTGATATCTACATGGCCAGGAATCCACATGATTCTCGTTGACCCTTTACGCTCCAGCAACTTGTGTCGTATTGCGTTGAGTAGGTGGTTNTGATATCTACATGGCCAGGAATCCACATGATTCTCGTTGACCCTTTACGCTCCAGCAACTTGTGTCGTATTGCGTTGTGAAGGTGGTTATTCTCTCTGACATTTTCCAGCGGATTTATTGTGGAGAGGCTGTCAGTACATACAACCCACTTTCCTTTTGTT
>NW_016202666.1:0-2366 GCF_001687245.7 Rhagoletis zephyria
ATAAGGACATATGGGGAAAACCGTACAAGATAGTAATGGGCAAAATGAAGCAGAGGGAACCCGGGTTAGCACAAGACAAATTAATAGAGACGATTAGTAGACTCTTTCCAGAACGACCAGGGAGGCATCGGGGTACTTGGGGCGGAGAAGAAGGGGAATTCCCCGAAATAACGAAGGAAGAGATTCTGACGGCGGCCGCAAGGCTTGCCGGAGGGAAGGCGCCGGGCCCAGACGGGGTGCCAGCGGAGGTGGTAAAGCTGCTGGCTAGGAGATGGNAGGGGTCGTTTCCGAAGCAATGGAAAAAGGCGGGCCTAGTTCTATTGCCGAAGACAGGAGGAGGGTACAGGCCTATATGCCTGCTTGACTCCATCGGCAAACTCTTCGAAAATGTCATAATGGGGAGGCTTCAGGGAGAGACAGAGGATAGGGAGGCACTATCGGGAAACCAATACGGGTTCAGAAAAGGTTTCTCCACAATAAATGCGGTAGAGTGGGTTCTTAAAAAGGCAGTGGACGAAAGGGGAAAGAATGCGAAGAAAAGGGGTTTCGTGTTAATGGTGCTGCTGGACGTTAAAAACGCGTTTAACTCCCTTGAGTGGGAGGAAATACTAGAGGCAATGAGCAGGAAGGGATTCTCTCCCTACCTGATCCGAGTAATCGCAGCATACCTGAAGGATCGTAGGATATCAATAGAGGGGGGACAGTATAAAATAACGGCGGGAGTTCCACAGGGGTCCATACTGGGACCAACCCTGTGGAATCTAGCCTACGATGGAGTCCTAAGAACCCATTTACCAAGGGGCGCGGAAATGCTGGCCTATGCGGACGACTTAGCCCTGCTGGTGACGGCACGCACGGAAGAAGAAGTGGAAGAGGTAACGAACGAATCACTAAAAAGAATACACAGATGGATGGAGGAGGCAAAACTGGAACTAGCCCCGCATAAAACGGAAGCATTGTACCTAATCGGAAGGAAGAGGTCCAAGGGAGTAAATATCAGACTTGGGGAGCACGAAATCAAACTGAACAAAACCGCGAAATATCTGGGGGTTATCCTGGACACAGGACTAACCGGGAGGGAACACGTCAGGTACATCGCAAAAAAAGCCGGGGGGACAGCTGCTAAACTCGCGAGACTCATGCCAAGGGTAGGAGGGGCCAGAGATGGAGGGCGCAGATTGTTGGCATCGGTCGCGGAATCGGCGGCCATGTACGCGGCACCGGTTTGGGCAGAGCTTGCACTTGGAACACAAGCAAACCGCAACATGTTGAGAGCAGCTCAAAGAACGTTAGCAATAAGGGTGACCCGCGCATACCGCACGGTGTCCACGGAAGCACTGCTAGTGCTGGCAAAGATGATACCCTGGGACTTGCTAGCAATGGAGAGAGCAACACAGTGGGGGGAAAAAGCGACGGGGTGGGAGGAAGCAAGAAAAGAAACGATGGGGAAGTGGCAGAGGGAGTGGGAAGGGGGAATCGACCAAAGGGACTCAAACAGTAAGGGGAAATGGACCAAGCAGATAATAACAGATGTAACGGGGTGGGTTAATTGTAACTTCGGAGAGCTTAACTACGGGACAACGCAAGTTTTGACGGGGCACGGGCAGTTTCAATCATATATGGTCAAAATAGGGAAATCCGATTCAGATGTCTGTGTGTTATGCGCCTCGGGTGAGAGCGATGGGGTAGAACACACGGTGCTTCGCTGTGAGGCACTAAAAAACATCAGGGAGGCAGGAGCAGCAGAAATCAGGGCAAGGAGCATCGGTGAAATGGTGAAATATGGGCTAACGGGAAGGGAGAGATGGGAAAAAATCACGGGATACTTTGACAGAATTATGAAAGAAAAAACAGCCAAGGAAGAGGAAAGGAGGGCCCGGTTCGACACAAGAGCCGGGGGGATACGTCGGAGAGCGGAAGCGGTAGAAGTGGTCCACTCACACGAGCGGGCCGCCGAAGCTGCGGACGAACCGACGGACTCCCATGGCGGTCAAAGCGGAGGCATGGCCACTCCCGCCAGCTAGCACTCGGCACACACACGGACATAAACAACAGCACATCCACACATGCCACTCACAACAGCACATTCACACAAGTCACTCACAACAGCACACACTACACAACTAGCCTGGCGGGGGTGGAGTAAGGAAAGGGAGCGAGGAACAATCAACTCCCGCTCCCATGGTTTCGAAGTCATGTTAAAGCATTTCCGTCCATGGGAGCGGCCCTCCACCCGAAAGTGGAGGTGGGGAGACACCAGGTTTTTAGTGGGGTTGCGGGTCCCACAGTACCATGCCGGGGCTGTGACATGGTCTGCATCACGCATTTTTGTTCCTGGTCCCCGAAAAAAAAAAAAAAAAAAAAAA
>NW_016202668.1:0-2366 GCF_001687245.7 Rhagoletis zephyria
GAAAGCAGCATTCTCCTTTTTTTTTGCATATCCAACCGGTGTATTGGAGCGAAACAAAGTAACAGAGAACACTGACTTGTATTTAAAGTTTCTAAATAAACGAGACGTTCTATGTACGTACATAAGTACATGCTACATATAAAATAAACAATATTTTTTTCAAAAATTTAAAGCTGTAAGAATATGAAAAGAAAAAATTTCGATTTATTTTTGCTTCAGCCCTNATATGAATTATGACATAAAAAATAATCAATATGTATGTGCACACACATATCACCACCCAACACATCGCCTTTGTCGCCAAAGCTATTTCACTCTCTCGTGACACGCATGACTGCGTATGATGCGATGCTGGTGATGTGATATGTCATAATGGTATATGATGGGAAGTGATGCGTCGCCTAACGTTTGCCGGATGGTTTTTGCATATGTATATTTACATACATACATATGTATATGCTGCATTGTGTAGCTGGTTGAAGACTTGTTTTTACAATTCTTCGAAGCTGAACCTGGTAATTTTTTCACAGTTCTGTAAGATATTTTTTAAAGCTTAATGTTCCTGTTGAATGTTTCTGTTGTCATGAAAATAAATGTAGAGACACCAAACTTTGCGAGTCTACGCTAGAATGTTCAAATATGCTTGAGTTTGGGTTTCTTACTTGGAAGAAATTTTCATCAGATATATATATGTATAGTTTATAGTTTTATTATTACAGGATACGGTGGGCCCGACTGCGTTAAACTTTCATATTCTACATAGTAAGCGTCCCAGCGATGGGTTGTGCGCTGGGTTTGGGACACGCCACGTAAAAACATCTTCCAGTGAAGAAGTGAAACAATGCCTCGGATGTCGTTCGAATGGACACCGACGCTCCAGCTCTGAAAGTATTCAACTCGGAATCTGCTGGTGGCAGCAAAGGAAAAGAGAGGCCCCCACTGCGATGGAAAGATCAGGTGGAGAAGGGATTGGCTTCACTTGGCGTTTCCAATTGGCGTTAGTTGGCACAGAGGAGAAACGACTGGCGTACTTTGCTGAGCTCGGCCAAAATCGCTTAGGCGGTTACAGCGCCAAAAAAGAATTAAAAGATAACGTTAGGCGTGTTTTCTTGTACATACATACATCTACGCTTAACACTTTAAAAAACAAGCATCGACAATTTCCATTTAGAAACAAGTAATTTTGATTTTATCGACAACTATTATATAAGCGCTCATAAAGTTTGCCGCTCTGATGCGTTGGTGCTACACAGCAATAGTCAGACCAATACTGCTTTATGGCGCTTTAGTGTATTGCAATGCAGAAGTTTTCGCGCCTCGTAGCACTGTGCAAAAGAAAGATTGCAGAGTTAGTACCGGATTGCGAGAGACCAGGGAAACTTTGAAGCATCTTCTTTGCCGATGTCCTACACTGTCAAAAACACGATCAAAATCCTTGAAAGCCTACCAATTCAAAAAGTTGGAGGACATTTCAAAAGTAGAGCTGAAAGTACTACTGAAATTCACGAAAAGCGTTGACATCCTTTGTGATGTATTCTTTAACTCATAAAAACGAGCTCCAATTGGTGGCACTAAGGACGTACCGGTCTATGTGCGGCCAGATTATGACAGATTCTTATAATGAAATTAACCTAAACTAGCCATTTGATAACGTACATATACATAAACATTTTTAAGTAAACGGTTTTTCTTTTACATCCTCCCATACAAGATATATTTTGATAGTAAATAAAATAATGGACAGCTCACATTACGCCCCGTGTTGTCATATGACAACGGGCCTAAAAAATACTTAAATTATCTAACATACACTTTTTTTTAATTGTTATTGGTTACCCCTAGAGGAACTAATGTATTAGTAAATAAATGACTATAAGTGACCATCAGGTCAACTTGCAGGGATGTTATTTGCAGGGATAGTATTTAGTCGAGACTTCTAGCATTAATTTAAGCCTAATATCGCCTTTTGTTTTTGTGCTAGAGCTTATAATATATTGCAAAAAAAACTCTATTTTTTGACAATTTGACCACGTTTTTTTTAAATCTGGAGCTGATGGAAACTTTATACTAACGGATTCATAGTCAGCACAAAAAAGTCATCCAAAAACAGCTTTAATATTTGCCGCAACAAAATTTTTTTCCCATTTTTGTTGCCTTGTGTAATAGTTAAGAACTTGATTTTTCTTAAACCAAATAATCCCCAGTTAGAGTAAAAATCGCCGCTGTACTCGAAAATGTATGTATATATGTATGCATATAAATACATACGTGTATGGTAGTCAGCAATATGAAGTCCTACGTACTACATTCTTGAATGCATACATATATATATAACGGGTGATTTTTTTGAGGTTAGGATTTTCATG
>NW_016202669.1:0-1435 GCF_001687245.7 Rhagoletis zephyria
ATATAAGTATACATTTTCATGGGTCTATCTCTTTTTGTTCTGGTACTTACAAACATCGGACCAAGTTATAATACCATTTCATGCTCATGAAAGGTATAAAAAAAGTTATTAAAGGAAAATTACTGAATTTAGAGTAGCGTATTTGCAATAGTCTTATCAAATATCTTCTACGTGGTTAAAACGTTTCGCCAATCGCCTTTCTACGTAGAAAGTTAATGTTCAGAAAGTTTTGTAAAGTTCAGGCTGGTAATTTAAGTATAAAAATTCATATAGAATGAATTAAATTTTCATTAATACCATTTTTGTATAAGTTAACGTAGTTATGAGGTTTTTACCAACTGCATACACATCAGCGTATGTATGTTTGTAGATGTGAATATTAGTATTGAGTCCAAATTTGTATTAGTTTTCTGAAACTACGCCAGCCCTAATTAAACACAACAATCGGTTAATCTTATCTTACTAATCTTACTAATATTATAAATGTGAAAGTTTGTATGTTTGGATGTTTGGGAAATCATCACGCGGAAACGACTAAACGGATTTGCATGAAATTCTGTACGCAGATAGCTTATGGGCCAGATTGATTAATAGGCTATTTCTTTAAGAGTTGCCACCTGTCAAAAAAGTTTAATTTATTTAATATGCGGGAACGACTGAATGGATTTGCATGAAAATTTGCACACAGATAGCTTATGACCTACAGTGGAAAATAGAATAATATTTGGAAAAGTTGCCACCTGTTAAAAAAGTTTAATGAAATTAATACGCGGAAACGAGTGAACAGATTTGCATGAAACTTTGCCCACAGATAGCCTATGACCTACAGTGGAAAATAGGCTTATTTTTTGGATGAGTTGCCACCTGTTAAAAAGTTGAATTAAATTAATACGCATAAACGAATTTTGCACACAGATAGCTTATGACATAGGTTGGAAAGTAGGCTACTTTTTTTAAGAGTCGCCACCTGTTAGAAATGTTTAATTTAATTAATACTCGGAAATAAGTGAACTGATTTGCATGGAAGTTTTCACACAGATTGCTTATGAGCTAGGTTGGAAAATAGGCAAATTTTTTTAAGAGTTACCACCTGCTAAAAAAGTTTAATTAAATTAATACGCGGAAAAGTCTGAACGGATTTGCATGAAATTTTGCAAGCAGATAGCTTATGACCTACAGTGGAAAATAGGCAAATTTTTTTAAGAGTTACCACCTGCTAAAAAAGTTTAATTAAATTAATACGCGGAAAAGTCTGAACGGATTTGCATGAAATTTTGCAAGCAGATAGCTTATGACCTATGTTGGAAAATAGGCTATTATTTTAAGAGTTGCCACCTGTTTGAAAATGAACTTGTGCTCAAAGATGGTTTATGACCTGGATTGAAAAATAGCCTACTTCCTTAACCGGTTTTCCGATCAGAACGAAATTTAGTAC
>NW_016202669.1:1624-1758 GCF_001687245.7 Rhagoletis zephyria
GACTAAACAGTTAATCGTAACCGCGATTAGAAAATGAATTTTTAATCATTAACTTTGAATTTGATCAAGTAGGTTTGGTGATTAATTAAGGTATGCTGGAATTTCCCTGTGCACACAAAGCAAGTTAATCCGGT
>NW_016202669.1:1883-2190 GCF_001687245.7 Rhagoletis zephyria
CCCTGTGCACACAAAGCAAGTTAATCCGGTATGGCTAAGTCGGGTTTCCTCATCTATCTAAGCAATTTGGTGTGCATTTTCATTAAGATATATATCAACAGACGTTTTACAAACTAGGTTTGTAAAAGTTCCCAGTTTGTATATTACTAATAACAATAATTATAATTGTTTTTATATTATGTGCTTTTTATAAGCATAAAACACAAAATAATTACTATAACTGGTGTTTAGTTTCAAACTCGGACAAACTAGACAAATTAGTCAGATTTTATTTTTAATTGGATTAACGATTAATGTTTTAAATTAA
>NW_016202669.1:2204-2366 GCF_001687245.7 Rhagoletis zephyria
GGATTAACGATTAATGTTTTAAACTAATTAAACGTAATCGCAGCCAGCGATTAACGATTAAAAAAATGTAATCATTAATCGTACAGTTGATTACGACTAATTAATGTAAATCATCAAACGCGAGTAACATTTTAATCGTTAATTTTTAATCGTTAATCAGAT
>NW_016202670.1:0-2366 GCF_001687245.7 Rhagoletis zephyria
AAAACTAATTTTACTGGAATCCCCGGGAGCTTTTGATTGCCTAAATATTATAAATGATTATTTAAAAATAAAGAAAGAATTTACAGGTATGTAATTACGCACTATGATTGTTCGCAAAAAAAAAATCAACACCATTTTTTATTAATGAAAAAAAAATAAAAAAAAATAAATCAACGGGAATTTTAAGCAGCACATTGTTGGCTATACTCAAATAGTATTTGCTTTAAAACTCCATACCTTAAATTGCTCTACAAATTCAGAGTATAAAATTCGAAATTTAGACGAAATTTTTTGGAATTTTTACTCGAAAAATATTGCGAATATTAAAAAAAAATAAATTTTTTGAGTCACAGTTTTTGTCTATAATAACTCGAGTTAAAGTTTTTCAAATAATGAAGTTTCATTGTTGCCTTTAGTTTCATCACTCCCGCTTTTGGTTGAAGGAAACTAAGAATATGCCAATAATACGACTCAAATACCGTATAACTAGTTAAATAAAAAGTTCTTAAAAACAATTTTAATTCTTATTGAAAATATAAAAAAAAATAATAAATAAAATAAATAAAAAAAATAAATAAATAAAAAAATAACAAAACTATGGTTTTTGTTAAAATAATTATAAAAAAATTATTGGTAGATATTTCCCAGATTTGGTAGATTTTTTTCAAGTGGATGGTAAATATCTTTTTTCGTCAGTGGCAACCCTGGTAATAACGATAGATTAAAGTCATCTAACTTGATTCACAGCGGAATGACCAATCAGCTATAGTATGACCACCAGCATCCAACCTGCTTGAAGCCTTCATGGAAATAAAGGTTCGAGTAATTTTTATGAAGTGCGAAGTAAAGTTATTGTGATGTAATTTTACTTAAGTAAGTTTCATTTTGTGAATTTGGTGCAAGGGCTATTTACAGAGTCACCCAAGGCGCATCAATACAAGGTGGTGTTGATTGAACAGCTGCACCGTAATAACATCCCTACAAGACATCTGCCGGTCATATGACTGGTCATCTGACTGGGAGATCTGCAGCCTTTTGGTATCGTATTTTACGTCAGAGTTTAAGGGATTTCTGAAAAATCTGATCAGTTCTTTTTTGTATGTGCATGTGATTTTGCATCCCTTTTCATCACACGGCCTCAATTGATGTTAACTTAAAGTCTCTGTTTTACTGCCTCAAAATTGTAGGGAAATTTTTACAGCGTTTTTTATATGTATTGGTTTTATTTGAGTGTATTGAGAATCGGTCAATCTAAAATGTCCTTTTCTTCTAGGGAAGCCGGAAACAGAATGCTTGGGTTGCAAGTCATTGGATAAAAAACTTACAAGTTTGCAAGGTACGTCATACGTATTATTATTTTTTCAGTAAACACTTTCTAATTTATCAATAGGAACTGACTATATTACCAAATAAAATAAATCGTAATGTGTTATTTTTCAGAAGCGGTGGAAAGCTTGAGAGGTGCCCTTAAATGTAAGATTTTTCACACATTTATTTGTGGTGCCTATTTCAATTTAAACCTTGTTCTATGTAGCTTGTATTACTTCGTAGAACGTTGCTGTAATGTTGTATTAATCAGAAATTCGTTCCAGAAACTCGCTATTATGGTGAGTATTAGTTGTCTGCGATCACAAAAAATACAAAAGTATAGTAATACCTAAAAAATGATTTTACTAACGATGTAGTTAAGAACTACAACGTTGATGGAACTCATGGCAAGAATCTCCAAGAGTTCAAACATTTTTATCAAGTATTAATAGGTAAATAATTTATTTAACAAGTGCAAAAATTAAATTAACATGTGTATGTAATTTATTTTATTTTAGAATCAATAACAAGCTCTAGTAACCCAGACGACCTGGAAACGCAGCTGAGAAAAGCACTTCCATTAAACAAAAAGCATTTTTTCAAAAAAGGCCACTGATGCGAAATCTTTTCAGGAATCGTCCTAATAGAGGTGGGCAAAACGTAACCATGCATGGTTATTCCTTTGGATAGTTAGTAATATTTTTTTGCAATACATGGTCTCAAAAGATGGTCGTTAGATTAAGATATTGAAAACATTAGTTTGAATGAATTAAAAGAAATCCAAACAAAAAAATATAACGCTTACCAAAATTATCGGGAAATTGAATTTTAAAGATTTAATTAATAGCACTCAGGTTTCGAAGCTTTTTGCAAAGTTTAAGTACAAATCCTTTAAATTTCCATTAAAACTTTAACCTTTTCAATAAAACTTTTTAGAAAACATTCCAGTATGCAGCTTAGTAGACATTGAATTCAAATCGATGTCTCCATTGAAACATATAATTTAAATAATACGGAATAAAGCGAAAAGAATGATCATATCCTTTGTATTCGAAAAA
>NW_016202671.1:0-2366 GCF_001687245.7 Rhagoletis zephyria
TGAAAGCGAAGTTTTGCTACCTGAAAAGAAAAAAACCACCAACATACAGTAGTTATGAGGCATATACTAATGGAAAAGCTTTTTAAAAACAAATTTTGTTTTCTTTTTCTTTTTTCTTTTATGATCTCCTAGGCCGGCTTATTGCTAAGCTCTTAATCGCCTTTGTAGCTAACCATCATGCCATTTGTAACAAACGGCAAGCAGCAGCCGGTATAAAATTCAAATAGACCGTGCCACACACATACATACACACAACCATAGTAGACAAACCCTCAAACCCTGCAGGGCAACCCCGAACTAACGAATGAAATTTCTAGTTCCGAGAATAACTAGATCTCAACCAGTTCAAAGGCAGCGAAATGTGGTACTTTTCAAAAACTATTTAATTTTACTTTTGAAGACTACATATCGCTACCTAAGAGTGAAAAGTTGCTGGTAAGTCCACTTTTTTTAAAAAATTAACGTTAAAACCTTGCATTCAAATATCTTCGCCCAGCGCCCGCTCAGCTGACCAAACGCCCTGTACAGGAGTAGACCACACGAAGCCAGGAGAGCACCCACACCAGCTCTGCCCGGGAGTAGTTCCTCAAGGGTTCCCTGTCTTGCCACCTCATCGGCCATGGAGTTTTGAGCGATTTCACTGTGACCTCGAACCCAAATAAGCTTAATAGCATAAATAATAATCCGATGCGGTCGATAAGGAGGTCTCGTTCTCTACCGAACCATCAGAGAGCCAAGAGATTTGGTAGCTGCTTGACTGTCGGAATAGGTATTCACCTCCTTGAAAGGCGTTACACTAGTAAGCAACCAATCCGAAGCCTCCTGTATTGCGGCTAAATATTGCTGCCTGGAAAACTCTACATTGATCTGAGGGCCTGAATTTCAGGTTGATGGAAAGTTCTTCGCAGAACACACCTCCACCCACCTTCCCATTTAACTTCGATCCATCCATAAATACGTAAACAGGACCTCGATTCCAAATACTGCACTCGTCCCGGTCCTCCCTCGCTGGGATATGGATGGTAAAATATCCCTTCGGACCCAAACTCGGCGTGCAGTAGTCAGTTTGAGTTGGTAGGAAAACGAAGCATTTTAGAACAGTGGTGTTCCCATAGCCCGAGGGGAACTTTAAGCCCACCCTCTTAACCATGCTAGGGCGCGAGTAGCGGCAGATCTGCCTACTATATATATATATATATCATAAAACCAATCAACTACTTTCGGTGAGAGACCTCAGTGCTTGTTAATGGCCTCCCTACAATAATATTCCTACTTGACTCTTTCCTCTTCGCCAGTGGCTAGCATGCAAAAGGAATTAACACGCCCTAGTTATGGTTCTAAATTCTCTAGTACCGAACCCAGTTCTGCACTAGTGCGTTTCGTCTCAGGGAGAATGTTTGACCATTACATTAAAATTTTGAGCAATTTGTAGATAGAAAGTAATAACTGCAGCTACATACATACATATGTATGTACGTATGTACATACCCTGCAGGAAAAAATTACCAATTTATAAAAAACAATTTTTGCGAGATTTCGATAAATACTTTTTTTTTGGCTATGACAAACAAACTCAAAGTGAGTTTTAATTTAAAACTTTTAAACTCATGCAGGGGTCATGCAGACGGAATCGGTAGTTTATTTTCTCTAAACAAGTTTCTATTGAAATATTACCATACAAAAATTACACCATTTTCGAACAAAACCACGTTTTATCGGAATATGTAAAAACTCGTCAGATTTGCTCAAAAATTTAATATGAAATAGAGTAAATAAATAAAGATATACAAAATTTAAAAAAAATGTTTTTTTTTTATGAATATTTTATGTTCAAAAGTAGTTAGTTACGAGTTACTGACGCCACTTCGGTGACTGACTCGGTTTTTCCAAACCGGTTTCCATCGGTTTTTTTTATATCTATGGGCGGTTTTTTTGAAATCTCGATTTTTCGAATATCGAATAAACCAAATTTTTTTTTTCGTACAAACCTTTTTTTCATTTCATACAAAAGTTTTGAGTTTTTCGAAGTTTTCCAGGCTTTTTCCAGTTTAGGAGAAACCCCAAATGGTTTTAAAATTATTTCCTAGTTTATTTGGGAATGAACAGTATATCATATTTCATTCCAATAAATGAATGTTTCATACGCATTTTCACTGTATGTAAAATAACACCGGTTTTTCGGTTTTTTCTTAATTTCAAATTCAGTAACCGATATTTTTTTTTTTTCAAATTGCAATTTTTCGAATAACTCCAAACCCTGTTTTGGAAAAAATGCAAATAATCGAATATCGAACCACCCTTGACTATTTCGCGGCCAAAAAAAATATATATACAGATAATATTGACCTTTAGTTCCTGCAGGGGTA
>NW_016202672.1:0-2366 GCF_001687245.7 Rhagoletis zephyria
TATTTTGCGCTGCGCTCGTCGTTGAATGCTATGGCAAATAAGGCAGCAGTTGCGGTGTTAAGAAGGAGTGGCGGTGTGGTGTGGCTGTAGCTGAGCTGCAACAGTTTGTGGCAAAAGAATTTAGTGCAACAGCTGCACCTGTGGGTGACCTATTCTCTCATCATTCACAGTTATTCATATGTATGGTGCGTCTCTTGCGTCCTTAAATTCGCTAGGCAACATCAGCGCGGGCTGCTCGCATTTGTGGTAATTAATTAATTGCTGCGCATGCGCGCGCACCCCACCGCAACAAGGTATTTTTCACCTGTTTGTCGCAGACAACGCAGCAGAATGCATATTTAATACGCGCAGACGAATGATGATGGCAGCCACAACCAGCATGTTGGCACTTGGGGGCAACATCGTAAATGCGCCAGCAACTATCAGCGCCACCGCCGCCATAACCACTGCACTGACACTGCCTCAGCCACTGCTGACAAATGAGGAGCGCGCTGGATGTCAATGCGCTGCTGCAGCTTAAAAAGGTATAAATTACTAATGAATGACGTACAATTTAATTGCCAGTAGCAGCTACAACAACAACAACAGCACAACTCAAGAAGTGTGGACACTCAAAACGGCAAGCGCATGCAACTGGCAAACGGCAAACTGCAATTTCCAGCGCGTGTTTGCTCATGTTGCACGCGTTCTGGCAACAGAAAGTCCTATTACCAGCTCCACCCTATCGCCGCCCCGACCTGCGAGTGTGGCAGGCATATCATGTCATACAGCATACAGCAGAAGGCACGCTATATGGCAACAACTGTTGATGCCAATGCAACAGTCGTCAGTTGTCGTCAGCATGCGCGCTCGCATATTTGAAATGCGTGCATACAAATTTGTCAGAGTCGCATTGGTATTAAAGCGGACATCGGGAAATTAATTGAAAACTTACGCCGCCGCCGCGCGCGTCAGCTTCCGCACTCGGTCACATGCTTGGCTGCTCTTACTGCTGCGGCTGCGGTTGCTGCTGCCAGGCGGTTTTGTGCAGTATTCAAGGGATTTCAGACTGCCGCTTGGTGACAACTCAGCGCAAATGGCCACGTCGGCCGACGCGCCCTGCCCGAACAGATACTTACTTGTACTTCGGACACACACATCTGTTGCGTCAATTTTCGCTAGGAATGCCGCAGGTTGCGCAATTAAAAGGGTCAAATTAAATCTACAGCAACTTCTATTTGTCTTCCATTTGAGGTTTATGAAAGTGGAATGCTTAAGTGGAAATGATTTGCCGTTAAAGGCCAGCATGTCAATTGTCTTACCTTAAATGCACTCACTCATCGGCCATTGTGATGAATATTTAATTAGGCGAGCGCGTTTTCATTGCGAGAGTTAAAGGCAACCAACCGATTTGTAATATAATCGAGATGGTGAGAATATGGCAATGCTTGTAAAATAGTCTAATTGTTATTGGAAAAGTGCACTTCTTAAGCGAATGTGCGATATTTTAAGAGGGCATTGTCTGGAGTGCTTTGAAAGGAAAGCGAAAATCACAAAAATGTCAGCTACTTTTACGTGTTCACCCGTAGTTAATAATGGAGACTTAGCTATCGATCTCTTTTAGTTTGAGAGATTTTTCTGGCAATGCGCAGTTGTAATCATAAATATTAAATAATTATATGAGAGCTTTAGAGCTTTTTTTCATTTTTATAATTGACAAAGCGTGCAAATCGGGCAAGCTCCATTTTCACTGAAGCTTTCAGCAGCTTAACTTTTTTATTTATCAAAGTGGGCAGAGCTTTCACACTTAATGCAAAGTTTCAAAGCTTCGTTTTTTTTATTCTGATGGATGCATTTAATATAACTGTACCGCCAAATGTTAATATCTAAATTTTTCATTCAACAATTTTATTGAGCTTAAGGCCGTTTTTAATAAATCATATTGTTAGAAGGCCATAAATAACAAAAAAAACACATATAATTTTTTCAGATAAAAAAAACATATTTTCTAAACACTTTGTTTTGAAAAGCTTTCTACCACAACTTATTTTATAGCACTGCTTTTATGAATGCTTTGTTTTTGTAACTTGTGTTGAACGAAGAAGCATTAAACAATATATTTTACCACAATCAAGTAGTTGTTCAGAAACTGTGCTTATCATATGGTCTGATAGTAAAAACCACATCGACTTAAAATATGACTCAAGCGTTAATTGTGGTAAAATGATAAATACAAAAATAGTAGTGTGGGAACCCAAACAAAGTGATCAAGTAAAAGGCACCGTTTTTATAAGGCGTTATCAGTATTAAGTATTTGTATAAAACAGAATTTGTGCGGTCTTTATAAATGCCCTGGCCATCAAGAAGAGAGCCCTTTAAAGCGTTTT
>NW_016202673.1:0-1359 GCF_001687245.7 Rhagoletis zephyria
GCGGCTTATCGTAAATGGAAGCGATCTAGGTGTGAAACAACCTACAGTGGTTTCAAGGCTCGGAGAAGAGAAGTTACCAGAGCCATAAAATAGCAAAAGCTTAAGTATTATGAACATCAATTCAGCATTACAATAGGTTCTAAAAAGACATGGAAACGTATTCAAGAAATCGGGATTGGTAACAAAAGCAATTATGTGTCGGAAAATTTAAATGTGAGTGAGCTTAACAATAAATTTGTGCAATTGTCTGCTGAATGCTGCAGTATATGTCCTGTAAGGTATAGTACTTGTTTGAATGTTACGTCTNGTGAGCTTAACAATAAATCTGTGCAATTGTCTGCTGAATGCTGCAGTATATGTCCTGTAAGGTATAGTACTTGTTTGAATGTTACGTCGTCTGGTTTTTGTTTCAAAAGTGTTGATGATTGTGAAGTTGTTCAGTCTATNACAATAGGTTCTAAAAAGACATGGAAACGTATTCAAGAAATCGGGATTGGTAACAAAAGCAATTATGTGTCGGAAAATTTAAATGTGAGTGAGCTTAACAATAAATTTGTGCAATTGTCTGCTGAATGCTGCAGTATATGTCCTGTAAGGTATAGTACTTGTTTGAATGTTACGTCGTCTGGTTTTTGTTTCAAAAGTGTTGATGATTGTGAAGTTGTTCAGTCTATACTTAGCGTTAAGTCGAATGCTACTGGTACTTATGGTATTCATCCTAAGTTCTGCAAGTGCATTCTACCTAAAATTCTACCTTACGTAACTTTTGCTCTGAATACCATCTTGGTAACTTCGGATTTCCCACTCTGCTGGAAAAGAGCTAAGATAGTTCCAATTGAAAAACCCAATGGTGATTATAGGCCTATTGCGACACTTCCCTTCCTGCCCAAAGTCCTCGAGCACATTATGCACCGCAAGATAAATTTCTACTTAAGTCGCAACTCCTTGCTTAACCCTTACCAATCTGGATTTAGGTCTAACAGGAGTTGGACGACGGCACTCAATTAAGTTTCTGATGATATTAGACAGAACATCGGCAACAATCATGTTACCTTTGTAACTCTTCTTGACCATTCAAAAGCCTTTGATACCGTTAGTCATGAAATCNAAGTTGGACGACGGCACTCAATTAAGTTTCTGATGATATTAGACAGAACATCGACAACAATCATGTTACCTTTCTAACTCTTCTTGACCATTCAAAAGCCTTTGATACCGTTAGTCATGAAATCCTATGTCTAAAACTTAAAAACTTATTTAACTTCTCACAAACGGCCTTAAATTTAGTGAAATCGTACATTAGTGATCGTTCACAGGTAGTAAGTGCTGGCAACGTAACATCCAGCTGTTTACCTATAA
>NW_016202673.1:1461-2146 GCF_001687245.7 Rhagoletis zephyria
TAACTCTTCTTGACCATTCAAAAGCCTTTGATACCGTTAGTCATGAAATCCTATGTCTAAAACTCAAAAACCTATTTAACTTCTCACAAACGGCCTTAAATTTAGTGAAATCGTACATTAATGATCGTTCACAGGTAGTAAGTGCTGGCAACGTAACATCCAGCTGTTTACCTATAATCCGGGCGTTCCCCAGGGTTCAATTCTGGGTCCATTGTTGTTTGTGTTGTACATTAACGACCTACATAATGCCTTAAAACATAGGGATATGCATATCTATGCAGATGACGTTCAATTATATGTTAACTGTCCTTTGACGTCCATTAATAACTGTATTACTAACCTGAATTCTGACTTAGAACTCTTAAATAGGTGGGCTTGCGTTAATGGTTTAGTTCTGAATCCAAACAAATCCCAGTGCATCGCTATTTATAAGAAGACGTTCAATATTGACGACTTTATGGAAATAAAACTCAACAACTCTGTGATAAAATTTGTGGACACTGCTAGGAACTTAGGGGTCTTTTTTAATAGAACTTTGTCATAGAGTACACACATTTACAATACAATAGGCAAGGTTTATGGCATGCTTCGGTCTTTATGGACTACGCAACACTTTACACCAGTGAGAACTCGACTGCTTTTAGCTAAAACTTTTTTGTTACCAACGTTATTATATGGCTGTGAA
>NW_016202673.1:2198-2366 GCF_001687245.7 Rhagoletis zephyria
GTGTCGTGGTAAACTTAATGTCCTCTATAACAACATCGCAAGGTATGTCTATTGTATTAAACGTCGTGACCACATTTCTGTGTTTGCCACCCAAATTTGTTCAGTACCGCTTGATGACGTACTAAAACTAAAATGTCTTACACTCCTTCATAAGATCATTACAACTCA
>NW_016202675.1:0-2366 GCF_001687245.7 Rhagoletis zephyria
TTCGGCTCTGCCCGAACTTAGACTTTCTTACTTGTTGTTTTTGTTTTTATTTTTAACTTTGCCTTTATCTTTTCTTTATCCATGTACGTACTCACCTTTACTTTCATTCTTGTTTTTTGTTAAATTAATACCATGTGCATACACTTAAGAAGCACTTGTTTCAGCCCCAACCATTTCCGCTGCACCATTTCCGTGTGCAATTTCCGTTAAATTTGCCAAGTCGCTCCCAACCAACCACTTCAAAAAAATCAACACGTGCTCACTTGTCTGAGTCAGTGTATGTATTTTTGTTGGACTGCAAAAATTTAAAATTTTATTTTATTTTGGGCCTTTTTACTTGTATATTGTGGTACAAAAAATTTTGATGAAGTGGCAACCGTAAGTAGCAAATGTAAGAATGTACAAAGATAGGAGCGTATGTGCGTAAAATGCAGCACAACGGTATTGACTAAAATTCATTGTTGACGACACCAATGTTGCGCTATTGCAGCAGCAGCATCGGGGGCATCGTATGTGTACAAAGAGGAGTGCTCGATAGTGGCAGTTTTGAAACGTGATTGATTGGTTGGTTAAAATTTAATGATAACAGTGTTGTAGAAGGTTACAGCATAGAGATCAATCGTTGAGCTGGCAATTCGCCAACAGGCATGAAAATGGTTTACATACAATGTACATAGAACGATTAATGGTGTGGTGTGGTGTGGTAAGTTAATCGGGTGAAAGGTGGCTTGTGGATGCAAGATTAAACGAATTTAGTAGAGAACCAAGAAGGAAGTAGTTTTCTTGATTTTAAAAGAATAAACAATGAAGTTACATTAGAGCAAGGGGTGTGACAGAGATCAATAAAGAAACAACCGAAATACACTCTGCCAAGCACAGGTAAAGACGGATTTGGGAGAAAAAACATATCATCTAAGCATATGAAAACTCGTTACTCTCAGCTGTCGCTTATTAAATTCCCTACAGATTTTATGAGTAGGTCTCCAAAATTTTAGGAAAATATTAAGAATCGTATCAGAAAATAATACAAATGGCATGGAAATCAAGCTTTTGGGAACGAATTATGGCACGGCATTTAAATGGAATTACGGTGAGATTATTTTTTTAGATTGTTTCGCAATCCTAGTCATGGTTTCAAAGGTCAATTGAGTCTTGATTAAGCACTTTTACATATGTTCGACAGTGCCAGTCCGGACTCGCTTAGAGGGATTCTATGGATCTATGATGAGCCATCTAATAATCATCTTGGTCTTGCCAAAGAAAATCTTAAGTATGGGAAAACTTGCTATTATCAGCACAGGTGAACTGGTATCTTAAAAGTTAAAAGTTCTCTTTAGACTTGGAGTGCTTAGAGGTACTTAGGTTATAGTGGTTGCCCAGGCAAGGGCCACACTTGGACAATTAAGAGAATGTCCTTTGTGATACCTAGAAAAACTGAACGGGGACCATTAATTTAGTCGGCGAAGGGCCGCGAGCCGATTATGAAACTTTGAATGTGACTGATTTTGATGCCTGAGAACTCGGGGTTAGTTAAGAAGTGCGAGCCAAAATTTTTCGACCCTAGCCACGCGAACATTCTCATAGAAAGTTTTTAGATGATTCCACCTCATCTTCCTCTTGGCAGCTGATACATAAAGGATCTATTGAAATTCCTAGTCTTACCTCGTGAATACCAATCGTACAAGCGCCTGTCAGAGCCCCCACTACATCTGGTACTAACATTTCAATGGTAAGTTTTCTGGTAACATATCTGGTAACAGATGTCCAGAGTACACTTGGCGACAGAGTTCAGAATGGCGACACAGATGGCGCATTTTATGAAGGAGTACTCGGGACTAAGCTCATGTCCCTCTACTCGACTAATATAAGGAGAGAGTAGCAATAAGGCGGCTTAAGAACAACAAGGCCCCCCAGAGCCTGGAATCTCAGTGTATTTAAAGAAACACTTCTGTGCGCCGTTTGGAACCAAACGAGGTTTTAGACAAGTCGATTCACTCGCCTGCGACTTTTTCTATCTGATGCTGCCAATATGAATCGCAGCAGGATCACTTATAGCAAAAGAACTATGCTGCTGGGGTAAGCAGATGCTAGCAACAATCGGCGGCCGAAAACTAAGGGACGTAACCGCAGCATTTTCCAGTTAAGTAAGAGTAGCTAAAAAGTTTGGTCTAGTGGTGCTTGGGGGCAAGACAAAGAACCTCCTGCAACATAAAAGACTACACGCGTTTTGGGACCCTCGTCATTATTGGCAGCTATAACTTTGAAGTAGCGAAGGACTTTGTCTACCGATATATTGTCGGCCCCGGGAGCCTTGTTTTTCTTAAACCACTTTATTGGGAGATGGAATTCCACTGCTCATTTATGTC
>NW_016202676.1:0-2366 GCF_001687245.7 Rhagoletis zephyria
TAATTAAAAATGTGCAATTAAAATTAATGCGCTTATTGAGAAAAAAAAAACCGAGTAGAGAATCTAAGTAGTTCAGTTGCGTGAAATAATCGATACAGATCTGCCATTTCACAAGTTAAATTGCATAAAAAAAATAGTTCTAACTTTTCACGAGTTTAACTGTACGAATAATTTCGCTGTTTCAAGAGTTCAGTTGTACGAAATAATCGGAACGGCAGCCACAAGTTCAGTAGAGTGATTTTGTACATGGAGAACCATTAAAACGCATTCTTGATACGGATAGATAATGATATTTAAGAATTTTCACTTCAAGGAAAATTTTGTTGCAACTTAACTGAAAACAAAAAAAATAAAGTTTTAATGCTACCTGCAACTACTTTTATTGATTTGAAAGCCGATCCGGCTATCATTATCGATATTTTTGACGTTACTAATTTTTTTATTGCAAAATTATCGATTAAGTTTTTGTTATCTAAATGGTTTTAGGAAGAAAGTTATCGATAGCTATTTTTATCGATTCGGTTGAATTTAATAATAATCGATCTGAGTTCTTGTCGACGTGTTTAACATAATAAAACTTGTTACCAAAAAAAAACCGAAAATGTTTTTTTATATCGACATTGCTTTAGTAAAAGTTATCGGTACAGTTATAATTGTCGAGAATAATGTCGATAATGTTTTTATGTTTTTGCTGTCGATATTTTCAGCGACATAGTTATCGATAATGTTATCGATTTGTTCAATTAAAATATGATCCTGTCATAGAATGCGTATCTATTTACGTTTCCATACGTATTTATATCTACAGCGCGCTTAAGTTTCCCTTTTAAAGGCTTTTACACTTCCCTCTTTACATTTCTTTCTTTCCTATTTGCGCTTTCACACTCACATAACTCACAATTTATCGATTTTCTATATGCTTTGCTCAATTTCACAGCATTTGGCATTTATTGCCAAGTTGTAGGTAATTTGAAGCGGCAGATAAAGCCACCCGCGTGAAAACACACAAACGCACACTCGCTCATGAGGACATGACTTTTTCTGGTACACATAAATTCACAGTAAGAACCTTTTCTTTTAACTACATATTATTTTCTTTTATTTTTCCTTTTGTCATTCGAAATCCCTGGCGGCTGTACAAATTGCTGTCACATGTGTGACATTAATGCTGACTTACATTTGTCTGCAGCGTTACATAGCGATGTATGAATATACGTACATGTGTATGTAGTAAATGTTTTTTAAATGAAAAGAAATGTACTTAAAAAAATCGTCTTAAAAACTTGAGTAACTGTTGGTTCAAAGTCTCACCCTAAAGCCACCCACCTTTTCCCCCTCCAAGCGCCAAGAAGAAGCTAGTTGTCAGCTTAAGTTTAGCATACTTTTGTGCTGCAGCTTGCTCTTTGTAGTGTTTTACATATTTTTCAAAGCCAAGAAGAACGTAAGGGATCTCCTTCTCAAAGCGCAAAAGATTCTGTGCCAATTTGAAATACTTAGTACGAGAGTCAAAAGCCAATAGAAATAAGAGGCTTTACTTTTTTATAGGCTACTTTTAGGCGTGGTATATAAAATTTTTAATTTTAAATACACTTTGAAGTGAAATTTTTTCTTCGCACAAAATGTCATTTCCCATATCTTTAAGAGGTACAACGAATGAATTTACATACAACTGAAATAACATACGATCTTTTTTATTGCCTACTCTTAAGTAAGTAGTAAACGCAAATTTTAGCTAATTGGGTTTTTACTATACCTTCTCTGTTATGGCAAATTTTTAGGAGCATTTAGAAAAAAAATTTAAAACAATTTTCAACAATCCAGTAGCCGTTATTTTAATGCTAAGCATTTTACAGATTTTCACAGCTTTTTGTATTATTCATTTATTGAATATTTTTGGGCACTTTTTGGAAAAAAATTTTATGCAGTATACTTTTAGGTGCCAACCTATTGTAAAGCAATTCAAAAATATGCTTTTCATGGGTTTTTTCTTGAAAATTTAGTGCCTTTCATTAAAGTTTAGTAATTTTCATTAAAAACAAATTCATGAAAAATTTTCACAACAAAGAAACTTTTTCTGAGCATAAAATTTTTCACAAAAATGTTTTATTTTCACACAAAAAACTTTAATTTATTAACATAAACTGCTCGGGTGAAATTCGCTCATAATCCTCTTGTCCATTTCACTGCGCTTAATTAAAGCTCACATTACCAAATACACAAATAATGGTGATTATGTAATTAAAAATAAAGCAGCTGTGCAAATATTTTCTATTTATGGTACAACATGACGTATACGTAACGCATAATTAAATAATTAATCAGGTTTTGGTGATTATATTTTTCATTTAATGTTCCAACGACAACAA
>NW_016202677.1:0-2366 GCF_001687245.7 Rhagoletis zephyria
TGTACTTATATGGAAATTAATTTAAAATAAAACCGCGTGGTCCAGAAAGATTCCCCGGTTTTAAAATGAAGTGAATTGTTAACGAAAGCATATTCTGCCGAAATCCACCATAAAATCTGGGTTTTTTTAACTTTAGTCCTAAAACTGCACCCCCATTGCTAGGCGTTTGTCGCCTTAAGCATAAATATTTCCTAACAAACATTCTTGCTGGATAGGTATTTTTGCGGAATCTTAAATAAAATTTAAATTTTTATAAAAACACGATTTTTGACACGTTGCTAATCTTGTATGTATATGAATATTAGAGCGCAACACCAAAATTAGTGGCGGTTTTCCACCGGAACTATAAAATGTATTATATTTTGAGACTTCCGCCTCAAAATTTCGGGAAAATAGTAAGATTTTAGTGAGCTAGATCGATTTCAAAATACCCGCGAAAATGTCCTTGCTTTGATTCCGTTGACTAATTTTTTTTACACATTTTTATGCAGACCTTTTAAGCTTAAACTCTTCTATCATCTGAGGTGATTTTCTAGCGAAAATATTTTTGAAAAATAATTTTATTTATAAAAACTAAATTTTCAGAGGTATTTTCAAAGAGCTCCAGCTCACGTAAGTCTGAATATTTTTCCGGTATATTTTAGTGGAAGTGTTAAATATAGTATATTTTATATTTCCGATGGAGAAAACAGTACCGATTTTTTATTAATTTTTTTTGTATGGGGAGTGATGCACCCTAATGCATATTTGTATTTTTGTAAACTGCTAAAAATCATCGCTTTTATATGAATGGATTTATGTAGATGGAGAATTTTTTAGACTTACCAATGACATAAGAGGCATTCTTCGTTAACTGAAGCCCCCTCTACAAAAGGGTTGAGGTAAAAAAAATCGGTTACATTTTTAAAAATTCGGTAAAAATGCTTACTTTAAAATGATGGCGGGCGTTTTTTGGAATCCTGTATGGTGGACCAAGTTTTAAAAGGCGATTGGATTCACTTGAAATTTGTAATTCGGGGGTTTTGGGAACGCTGATAACGAATATGATCATGAATCTTATAAATTCAATATGGCGGAAAAAATGTTAGTTTCTTTGTGAGTTTTTTGGTCTAATAACAATTATGTTGAGCCTGAGGCCGTTTTGTAATAAAATCACTTTTATCTCTACGAAGTGTACCAAATTGCAGGAGAAGCTCGGCCAAACACTTAGCAAAAGTGTAAGCGCCAAAATATTTTTGTTATGGTAGTTCTTCTGGGTATGCAGTGGCAGTTGCATTCGCGACTCTTGCATCCAAGTTCACGTTCTCTAGGCAATGTGAGCAACCCTTGTTCGAGATGCGGTAACTAATCTCTGTGAAATCTTGGATCACGGCAGAAAGAAAGGACGCTTCGGTGAGGCACTCCAACTTATTCGGTTTAAGGGCTCACTTAAATCAGCCGCTATACATAAAATGGCGCGTTTGACTAAGAATAACCCAGCCCAATGTTTAGAACAAACACAAAAATTACTCATGGGTCAGTGGTGTATTTTGCCCAACGTCAGTTTATTTTTCCAAAGATGAATAAATATTAAGACATACATGCACATACAACTAGCGGTCGTTTTTCGAAAACAAATGAGCAATCAAAGTTACATACTTCCAAAGGATACCAAAACTACGCTGAACTTTTCGCTTCTTCTCAACAAAGTATGCATTCATGCGTATAGGTATTGTATATATGTATGTACATTGTACATAGTGCCTATTCGTTCATACACACAAATGTATATGCGTAAAGTGTACACATAAATATAAATATATTATTTACATAAGTATTAATGTGTGTTTATGGAAATGATTATTTTTTATGGCAAATTTTTCGCATTTCTACGGTCAAAAATGCTCCAGCTTTCTCTATCATTTGCCATTTACATAGCTTAGGTGCTCGACAAAAGCAACAACAAATACAGAGTAAATATTAATCAAATGAGCAACACTAAATGTGCATTAGCACATCTAAAAATTCGGTTAGTTTTTCAAGTTGTTGTCATTAACGGTATTTTCGCCACGTTGTGCCGCATAAAGCCGTGCGGTATATTAACTCAAAGCTATAGCTACCGAAGCGAATAAAAATCAATACGCTCATTTTATGATTTTTTGTTTATTTTTTACTACCTATTAATGTTTTCAGTGAACATTAGCAACCACCGTTTAAACGTTAAAAACGTTTTTCATAAACATAAACAATACAAGTTTGGAATTCCTTTCTATTTCTACCCAGTCTGATTTTTTTCAACTTTTATAGAATGCGAATATGGCTTTACTTTTTTTTTTTAAAGTTGCCACCTTTTAAAAAATTATATTCAAATTATCTAAAAAAAATAA
>NW_016202678.1:0-2366 GCF_001687245.7 Rhagoletis zephyria
CAAAATTAATATACCCTTGTGCACAAGTGCGCTCGGGTATAAAAAGCTTGGGCAGGCCGGTGCCCACTATCGATTTAAAATAAATTAAATCTAATATCTGGTACCGTATCTTGATTTTCGCCACATCATGTGAAAATGACTGAATAATAAATTCCAAGATATCTTAAATAAGGTTGCCACCGGTTTAAATAAATAAATTCGACTAAAGCGTATATATAAAATAAAGTTGCTTAAGGTTTGACATCGATAAACTCTACGTTGCCGTTGTCCGATTGTGAAAATACGCAATACCCAGCGATGAGAATGTTTATATCTAGGTTAGAACAATTAAGGAGTTGCCACCTGTTAAAAATTAGGGGAATTAGGTAATTGAAATATTACCATTTATGGGTATCAGATGAAAAAGGTTAAAGATTGATAACATTTTGAAAGGGACACCTGTTCAATAAGTTAAATTCAAATAATTTAATAAGTTAAATTAATTATTATTTTATGGCCATCAATGGCAATAGTCTTGAAAAGGTTTAATTTCTAAACTAAATTTAAGAGGGTTTCCACTTGTTTGAAAAGTCAAATTCCAGCTGAATTACGGGTATTAGGTAATTAAAATTTGCATCAAAATATGGCTGTCAGAGGATTGAAGTTTGGAAATATTTTGAAGAGGGTTGCCACCTAATTGAGAAGTCAAGTTTAACCCAATTATACACAAGCTAAATAAAATGTATATTAAAGTAAAGGTATCAAACGAAAAAGTAATATTCTTTTGTTTCAACATTTAGAGTATTTTGGCGTTTAAACGGGTTTGCTACCCATTTGAAAATAAAATTTAAATAAAATTATTTAATATGTTAAATTAAGTATTACAACGTGGGTCTCAAACAAAATGCTTTTTAAAAGTCTTTATTTCTAAACTACATGTAACAAAGTTTCCAACTGTTTAATTCTTTTTAATTTGAGTTTAGGAAATTAGGTAATTGAAATATGTATAAGCGATATGAGGAACTTTAAAATGAAGCTTCCAGTGGCCAAAGTAAAAATTTCCCTCCCAGTGCAATTGCTTCACAAAAGCTGTTTCAATCTATAAAAAATATTTTTTTTTTCGTACTGTTATTTATACCAATATAAATCTTTTCCTTTAATTTAAAATTAAAAAAAAAAATAGGTGAAAATTATTAGCAAAGGCCACCTGCATGTGAAACGTATAAGTTAGCAGATTTCCTAAACATATTTTTTTTTATGTTTCTTACTTGCCATAAAACAAACTTAAACTTGACACTTCAAAACCATATAAATGCCACTACACACTACCGTTACCGCTAAAGATAACTTAAGCTGCGTTTAAATAAAACCACAAGTTAAGTGCTTATCTGCTGTAGATTTCGTACTAACACACCGAAATATAATACGAATGCAGTTATTCGCAACATTGCTTATTTTTTTGCGCATTTGAAGTGTAAAAAGGTTGTATAAATAATTTTTTCATAACATGCAACCAAAAGAAAACACAAATAAATTATTATCTTATGCATACATACACGCATATATGTATGTATGTACACACGTGCTCGTTAACTATGCGCATGCAGACCAAACATTTTGATTCAGCACTTGAATGATGTGAGTCGATGAGTCTGCCATTCCTGTAAAACAAACTTGAGTGACAAAAAAGAAAAACAAACACACGTTTGCCTGAGAGTCCACAGCTGAGGCGGCGCTGAGCAATAAATGTCAAAGAGTGTATTTTTAGAAGGTGCCTAAATGCAGAAAAAAATATATATGTAAAATTGCTAGTGAAGAAGTTGTAAGGAAAAATTAAAAAAAAAAACATACAAAGAGCAAACATATTCGAAATACCCGCCACTATAAAGAAGACACTTAGNTAAAATTTTAAGTTTATGATGCCACAGCAAATGCAATAAAAGCACCACATCAAAGTAAATCAAAAACGTGAGAAGATGCATGAAAAAAATAAAAGAAATTCCACAGCATGTTTTTCGCTTGCAATTTTTCCCTACAAAACAGCAAAAAAATAAAATAAAAAATAAAATAGCAACAAAATAAATAAATAAATGCAACTGCCGTAATCGCCGCCAACTATGTAGTTGTGCGAAATAAATTTCTCATGCAGCCAACTGCTCTTCGGTGACTTACACGGCGTATTCGCAACCTGGGCTGGCTGGCGCGAGAAGGCGGCAGGCGCAACGTGTTTTCATTCAGGCATTCATTCATTTTTCGCTGCCGGCTACTACTTAAGCATACATATGTACATACATACACCTATCTACCTGTGTATGCATTGCAATGTTGCATTGTGTTATACACGCTTTGACGCTTACTGTTGACTTTGGTGGCATTAGTCGTGCAGT
>NW_016202679.1:0-2366 GCF_001687245.7 Rhagoletis zephyria
CCCAAAAATATGCAGCATTGAGTTGCAAGGAGAATGCAAAAAAAAATAAAAGAAAAAAATGCGCGACACGTACGCCAGTCAGCAGCTGCAAGCTAAGCTAGTGCAAGGAGGCACGCAGACATAGACGCAGACAAATAAATAAACTTACACAATTACAACTGTGTAATGCAGACACTCACACAAATGGGCAGCACAAAAAAAACCAAAAACAAATACAGGGAGATGCAACCCAAACATGCACATACATTTGCATCAACACATACACATTTACAGAATGCGCTCAAGAGTCGCGTAGCATTACGAAACGTTTATGTAGCACAGACATTGGTATGTATGTATATCTCCATAACTGTGTATGTACGGCTGTATAATAAACACAGAACAGGAAATATCGAGTAAAAGTTGAAACCATTAATTATACGTCCCGTATGCGCTCGTTCGGTAACTTTTCGTCTGTAAGCATCTGCGTGTTTATGAGTAGATACATACATATCTACATTAGGCCGTACCACCCTATAAGCAAACAAAAAAATTTCGCCGTACACCGCTCAAAGGCAAATTGGAGACAAAAAATTTATTTTCGCAGAATCTAGGGGTCGTCTTTTTACATTTTTCACTGACACCTGTGTACATTTGGCAAACAATATTTTTTTTTTTTGTAATAGTTATACTGGAATAAACGAAAAACTTTTTGAGCAAAAGTCTAATGATTTCTAGTAAGCTTTAATTTACTGACATTAGGGTGGCAGGAACTGAGATCGGGTGGTCGGTAAGTATTAGTAATGGGTACTTGAGTTCAATGAATTTGGTGCAAACATCGTTATATTAAACTTTAAATGCCGAAGATATGACGAACAATTTAATAAAAATATAATAATAAAAATCGGCGATTTTTTTTTCCTGGCACAGACTAATGTATATGTACATACATATGTATGCATGTATGTGCGCTCTTTTGCATTTAAAAGCGCACGTTTGCACTGATAGCCGATGTAGCTGTAAATTTGTGCACTCGATTGCCTCGTTGTAAATGCGTTGTAAGTAAGCGCAAGTGTGTGTGTGTGTGTGTATGCATGCCCAAGTCTACAACGCCTCTTTTTCTAAGTTAGAAGTCAAATACCATCATAGCCTTTCTCGGAAAATTCCCCACCAATAAAAACAGGAGCAGTATTCGCAAGGCAAAGAATTTTAAATGCAACCAAAGAGTCCATTAATTTTTGGTGTAAATAGAAAAGGAATTTGTTGGTGCAGTGTAGCCAACGGCGTACTATTCAAGCGGATATAATGGTATTGCGGTTTTTGCGTTTATATATATGTATGTATGTATGTGTGTATAACGAGTAGCCGTACTAGTCGAAATATATATGTGCGTTAAACTATCTATAAAGTGAAAATATTTATTTATGTATGCGGGTTTAAATTTCATATTTTTCCCACATCAATATAAAAAATTGATGTATAAAAGTTTTGATTTTTGAGATATAATTCGCGCTTTTTGCACAAAAAATTTATGCTAAAATTAGTTCACACAAACGTGCTATGAACTTATACTCTTACAACCTTTCGATACACTTGCTGAAAATTTTTAATGTTAAAAATGCAGATTTGATGAATTTAAAAACAGTGCCCTACATTCTGTAGATATATGCATTTTTTCTTATAATTACTTTTTTAACGACAGTTTTAAATTTACGCTGATTTATACTCCATTATAAATTTACGTACCAGAATATTTTGAATTTTCTTTTGTAAGTACAAATAGTACAAATATAAAACAGATATTTCAACTTGAAAGTCAATCTGACCACACTGAGGTATACAACTTTTTGACAATCTGAAAATATGGAAATTTTAAGAGAGAGATGTCAAACTTTATAAAAGTCTGAGCACACTGAAGACATCTGACCGTTTACATATCACAGCCATCTACTGGTCACAATTAAAAAAATATTTTTTTTTTTNAAAAGTCCAAAATCAGCATTTTGAGATAACACTAGTTCACAAATGTTTTTGATTTTCTTTTGTTCACCGGATGCCACTATCGAGATAGTTTTCGAGATATTTGCAATTTACCGTTATTCAGTTTTTAAAAAAGGGGTTCCACTTTGTCACGTACATATATCTTACGAACCAATTTAACAACTGAATATTAGCTTTTCGATAAGCCTGAGAAATTAACTAATCATTCCAGATTTTTTTGCCATTTTGATGAAAAAATTAAAAAAATGCAAACCTTAACAGGTGGAAAAAGGTAGTACATGGCGTATGAGTAACATTCTATCCTACTCACTTTTCATACAAAAAAACGTTGCACCTTTATATTTGACCACTCATTACTTCTTGAATGCCGATGTATCGTTTGCATC
>NW_016202681.1:0-2365 GCF_001687245.7 Rhagoletis zephyria
ATATGTATCCATTTGGATTTAGAGGATGAGATTGAGGCGCCTGAAGAACTTGACCAATTGTATATGAGAGATAGAATTTCAGTAAAAGATACCATAACTGAAGATAGATTAGAAGTTTTAGCAAATAGTAGCAAATCATCAGCGTAAATAAGATGGCTGACATTAGGAAATTTGTTAATGATGACACTAATTTCATCAAATGCAATAATAAAAAGAATAACAGAAAGAGGGGAACCTTGTGGTGTTCCATTATCAAGAGGAAAGGTAGAAGAGAGAATGTTAGAAATGAGAACACTAATTTTACGATTCGAAAGAAAAGATTTTATAAAATTGTATATACGAGGGCCAACTTTCCATTCAATAAGCCGTCTTAATACCACATGGATGCCAATACGGTCAAAAGCCTTTAAAAAATCTATCGAGAGTAACGATATGTGATTTCTGGAAGACAATGCTTCCGAAACAAAATTATCTAAATGCAAAAGAGCGTCAATAGTGCCCTGCCCCCTCTTAAATGCAACCTGGTTAGGGTGGAGAAACTTATTCTTATGAACATACCAGGTGAGCCTGGATGCAATAACCTTCTCCATCAGTTTACCAAGGCACGGCAGGAGGGAAATAGGGCGGTAACTACCTACCTCGCAGGGGGGTTTACCTGGCTTCAAAATTGGTATGATCGAGCTCTTCTTCCACAAAAAAAAAAAAACAGGGTAATCGCCAGTGATATAGATGTTGTTATAATGTGATACAATACGGGAAAAAAGAAAAGAAGGGAGATGTTTTATGATGGTATAGGAGATCTTATCTATGCCAGGTGTTTTGCCACTAACAGTGGATAGAGCTGTGCGGAATTCAAGTAGAGAAAGATTAGCATCTAATAGCTTGGCAGAGGAAGATAGAGCGTTAGGAGGGAGATACGAGGATGAGATAATTGAACATTTAGTAGAATAAAATTGAGAAGGGAAACTAGAGTCAGAGGAGTTATTGGAAAAATAGAGAGCAAATTCTTCAGCTATATCCCGTGGATATAGAAGTTTGCCTCGAGGTGAATTAATTGACGTGATGGAAGAGGAAGATGGAAATCCAGTTAGCCTTCTTATATCCGACCAAATTTTTTTGGTGTCACAAGAAGAGTTAATGGAGGAAGTGAACTTTTGGAAGCAAGACATTTTAGCTACTTTATATGCACGTCGAAATAAAGCATAAGATTTCTTGTATTGAATAAGATTGGTTGAGGTGCGATTACGTTTGAATTCATGCCATTTAAGTTGTTTATCTTGTCTTAACTCAGCTAGATCACTGTTCCACCATAAGGGGGTAGGACTAACAGGTTTCGATGACGATACAGGGATAGATTGATTAGCTGCGCATCGAATAATTTTATGAATCCTGGAAGTTTCCTGATTGATATTGGAGGAGGGTGGAAATGAGTTGGAAAATCTAAAACAGGAGTCTTCAAATTTGACCCAGTTAGCTAAATCTGTTTTAAACAAGGATCTGGGCTTATAGGTCGTTAAAACACGGGAAGTAGAGATTTTGGTGACTATAGGAAAGTGATCACTTCCATGAAGATCATCTATTGGATGCCAAGAACATTTAGAGGATAGAGAAGAAGACGAAAGGGTGATATCAATATGAGTAAAGGAAGAGTGAGTAGAAAAGTGGGTGGGGGATCCATCATTCAGAATAATTCCATTAGAAGTAAGTAAAAAATCTTCAATTTGACGACCTTTAGAATTAGCTGAAGGAGAACCCCAAAGGGGACTCCAAGCATTGAAGTCACCTGCTATAATATAGGGAGTAGAGGAAGAGGGAGTAAGATTATTAAAGTCGGTTAAAGAGAAAAATTCATTAGGAGGAGAATAAGCACAAATAATTGAAATTTTGTTTGCTAACTGGAGCTCTACAGCAACAGATGATATAGAGGAAGTAGGGTAATAGGTAGAATGAGGCAGATTTCTTTTAATTAGGATTGCAATGCCTTGTTTACTATTGGTAATTTGGGGGAGGTTGTAGAAGTATCCAATATAAGCTTTAGGAGTAGGGGCTATGATATTATGTGCAAGGTGGGTTTCATTTAACAAAACGACTGAGGGGTTAATAGTTTTAATTAAGTACTCTAGTTCAATATAGTTATTTAAATAACCATTCATATTCCACTGCAAGAGAGAAATCATGAAGGCAAGAAATAAAAGAAAGAATTACTTAAATGAAGAGGGGGGAGAGGAAAGCTCAAGAGTATTAGGTGGGGAGAGAGGAATTTGTTGGGAAAAGGAAAGGGGAGAGACGAGCATTGTGGAAGGAGAAGGGGTGTTAGGTGAAGAGTTATCAAAGTTGGTAACGGGGGAGAAGTTAGGGGAGGGAG